>NC_090247.1:4795107-4812607 GCF_037325665.1 Littorina saxatilis | reverse complement strand
ATTTCGTAAAGTGGGTGTTCACTGCTGACATATGGCTCTTTTTTGATTGAAAGAGATATTAATATGAAAATAAACGTGAATCTTACCGTTGTGGTTTGCTTTTTACATTTAGTCAAGTTTTGACTAAAAGTTTTAACATAGACGGGGAATCGAGACCGAGGGTCGTGGTTTGTGTGTGTGTGTGTGTGTGTGTGTGTGTGTGTCTGTGTCTGTGTCTGTGTCTGTGTCTGTGTGTCTGTGTGTAGAGCAATTCAGAAAAAAGTACTAGACCGATCTTCATGAAACTTTACATGAGGGTTCCTGAGTATGATATCCTTAGACTTTTTTTTATTTGTTTGATAAATGTCTTTGATGACGTCATATCCGACTTTTTGTGAAAGTTGAGGCCGCAATGTCACACCCTCATTTTCAATCAAATTGATGGAAATTTTGGCCAAGCAATCTTCGACAAAGGCCGGACTTTGGTATTGTATTTCAGCTTGGAGGCTTAAAAAATAATTAATGACTTTGATCATTAAAAATCAGAATTTGTTTTATGAAACGATCAGCTTATTCTTCATCATTTTCTGATTCCAAATACATATGAATATGTTATATTCGGATTAAAAACAAGCTCTGAAAATTAAAACTATGAAAACTATGATTAAAATCAAATTTCCGAAATCGATTCAAAAACAATTTCATCTTATTCCTTGTCGGTTCCTGACTCCAAAATCATATAGTTATATGTTTGGATTAAAAACAAACTCAGAAAGTTAAAAACAATAGAGATAAAGAAAAGCGTGCTATCCTGCTCAGCGCAACCACTACCGTGCTGTTCTGGATTGTCAATTTCACTGCCTTTGCCACGAGCGGTGGACTGACGATGCTAAGAGTTACGGTCTTGCTGAAAAAATGCAGTGCGTTCAGTTTCATTCTGTGAGTTCGACAGCTTGAATAAATGTTGTATTTTCGCCTTACGCGACTTGTTGACTTTTGCATTAAGTTGTTCTTCTTGTTCTTTTTGTTGTTCTTTGTTGTTCATGTTGTTGTTCTTCTTCTTGTTCTTACTGTCACAAAATGTACGAAGATTCTTGTGAACCCCACCCACTCCTCTCGTCCCCTCCCATTATTTTTATTTTTTATTACTAATATTACTATTTTCTTTTCCCGATGATTGCTTTCATCGTTGGTTGATGTTTATGACAGTCAAAACAAACATCGTGTTTTTTGTTTGTTTTTGTTTTTGTTGTTGTTGACAGTTTGTTTCGTCAGTATCCACATGTTTCACGGTGGATTTGTTTTAACAGGTTCAGTCCTCCAGCTGGTCAGACTCCGTGTAGTGGTGCTGTGTTTCGCAGTACGGTACTAGTTAAATAATTCATTGTTTTGGTGCTTTGTTTCACAGTACTAATGAGTGCGTGTTTGGGTGTGTGTGAAAACAAAAAACACAGGCACAAAGGATGTTCATGCTGGAAGAGTACATCAATAAACAAGGACACTTATACAACTCTCGCCCTTCATATAGAAAAGGGGATTGGGCGCATGTAAGTGGGAGTGTACTCCTTTGTTGTGTACACTATCTCACGGCGCATGTAAGTGGGAGTGTGCTCCTTTGTTGTGTACACTATCTCACGGCGCTGTGAAGTGGGAGTGTGCTCCTTTGGTGTGTACACTATCTCACGGCGCTGTGAAGAGGGAGTGTGCTCCTTTGTTGTGTACACTATCTCACGGCGCATGTAAGTGGGAGTGTGCTCCTTTGTTGTGTACACTATCTCACGGCGCTGTGAAGAGGGAGTGTACTCCTTTGTTGTGTACACTATCTCACGGCGCATGTAAGTGGGAGTGTACTTCTTTGTTGTGTACACTATCTCACGGTGCTGTGAAGAGGGAGTGTGCTCCTTTGTTGTGTACACTATCTCACGGCGCTGTGAAGTGGGAGTGTGCTCCTTTGGTGTGTACACTATCTCACGGCGCTGTGAAGAGGGAGTGTGCTCCTTTGTTGTGTACACTATCTCACGGCGCTGTGAAGAGGGAGTGTGCTCCTTTGGTGTGTACACTATCTCACGGCGCTGTGAAGTGGGAGTGTGCTCCTTTGTTGTGTACACTATCTCACGGCGCTGTGAAGTGGGAGTGTGCTCCTTTGGTGTGTACACTATCTCACGGCGCATGTAAGTGGGAGTGTGCTCCTTTGTTGTGTACACTATCTCACGGCGCTGTGAAGTGGGAGTGTGCTCCTTTGTTGTGTACACTATCTCACGGCGCTGTGAAGAGGGAGTGTGCTCCTTTGTTGTGTACACTATCTCACGGCGCTGTGAAGAGGGAGTGTGCTCCTTTGTTGTGTACACTATCTCACGGCGCTGTGAAGAGGGAATGTGCTCCTTTGTTGTGTACACTATATCTCACGGTGCTGTGAAGAGGGAGTGTGCTCCTTTGTTGTGTACACTATATCTCACGGTGCTGTGAAGAGGGAGTGTACTCCTTTGTTGTGTACACTATCTCACGGTGCTGTGAAGAGGGAGTGTACTCCTTTGTTGTGTACACTATCTCACGGTGCTGTGAAGAGGGAGTGTACTCCTTTGTTGTGTACACTATCTCACGGCGCTGTGAAGAGGGAATGTGCTCCTTTGGTGTGTACACTATCTCACGGCGCTGTGAAGTGGGAGTGTGCTCCTTTGTTGTGTACACTATCTCACGGCGCTGTGAAGAGGGAGTGTACTCCTTTGTTGTGTACACTATCTCACGGCGCTGTGAAGAGGGAGTGTGCTCCTTTGTTGTGTACACTATCTCACGGCGCTGTGAAGTGGGAGTGTGCTCCTTTGTTGTGTACACTATCTCATGGCGCATGTAAGTGGGAGTGTGCTCCTTTGGTGTGTACACTATCTCACGGCGCATGTAAGTGGGAGTGTGCTCCTTTGTTGTGTACACTATCTCACGGCGCTGTGAAGAGGGAGTGTACTCCTTTGTTGTGTACACTATCTCACGGCGCTGTGAAGAGGGAGTGTGCTCCTTTGGTGTGTACACTATCTCACGGCGCTGTGAAGTGGGAGTGTGCTCCTTTGGTGTGTACACTATCTCACGGCGCTGTGAAGTGGGAGTGTGCTCCTTTGTTGTGTACACTATCTCACGGCGCTGTGAAGTGGGAGTGTGCTCCTTTGGTGTGTACACTATCTCACGGCGCATGTAAGTGGGAGTGTGCTCCTTTGTTGTGTACACTATCTCACGGCGCTGTGAAGTGGGAGTGTGCTCCTTTGGTGTGTACACTATCTCACGGCGCTGTGAAGTGGGAGTGTGCTCCTTTGTTGTGTACACTATCTCACGGCGCATGTAAGTGGGAGTGTACTCCTTTGTTGTGTACACTATCTCACGGCGCATGTAAGTGGGAGTGTGCTCCTTTGTTGTGTACACTATCTCACGGCGCATGTAAGTGGGAGTGTACTCCTTTGTTGTGTACACTATCTCACGGCGCTGTGAAGAGGGAGTGTGCTCCTTTGTTGTGTACACTATCTCACGGCGCATGTAAGTGGTAGTGTACTCCTTTGGTGTGTACACTATCTCACGGCGCATGTAAGTGGGAGTGTGCTCCTTTGTTGTGTACACTATCTCACGGCGCATGTAAGTGGTAGTGTACTCCTTTGGTGTGTACACTATCTCACGGCGCTGTGAAGTGGGAGTGTGCTCCTTTGTTGTGTACACTATCTCACGGCGCATGTAAGTGGGAGTGTACTCCTTTGTTGTGTACACTATCTCACGGCGCATGTAAGTGGGAGTGTACTCCTTTGTTGTGTACACTATCTCACGGCGCATGTAAGATGTAGTGTACTCCTTTGTTGTGTACACTATCTCACGGCGCTGTGAAGAGGGAGTGTGCTCCTTTGTTGTGTACACTATCTCACGGCGCTGTGAAGAGGGAGTGTACTCCTTTGTTGTGTACACTATCTCACGGCGCTGTGAAGAGGGAGTGTGCTCCTTTGTTGTGTACACTATCTCACGGCGCTGTGAAGTGGGAGTGTGCTCCTTTGCTGTGTACACTATCTCACGGCGCTGTGAAGAGGGAGTGTGCTCCTTTGGTGTGTACACTATCTCACGGCGCTGTGAAGTGGGAGTGTGCTCCTTTGTTGTGTACACTATCTCACGGCGCTGTGAAGTGGGAGTGTGCTCCTTTGTTGTGTACACTATCTCACGGCGCATGTAAGTGGGAGTGTGCTCCTTTGTTGTGTACACTATCTCACGGCGCATGTAAGTGGGAGTGTGCTCCTTTGTTGTGTACACTATCTCACGGCGCATGTAAGTGGGAGTGTACTCCTTTGTTGTGTACACTATCTCACGGCGCTGTGAAGAGGGAGTGTGCTCCTTTGTTGTGTACACTATCTCACGGCGCATGTAAGTGGGAGTGTACTCCTTTGGTGTGTACACTATCTCACGGCGCATGTAAGTGGGAGTGTGCTCCTTTGTTGTGTACACTATCTCACGGCGCATGTAAGTGGTAGTGTACTCCTTTGTTGTGTACACTATCTCACGGCGCTGTGAAGTGGGAGTGTGCTCCTTTGTTGTGTACACTATCTCACGGCGCATGTAAGTGGGAGTGTACTCCTTTGGTGTGTACACTATCTCACGGCGCATGTAAGTGGGAGTGTGCTCTTTTGTTGTGTACACTATCTCACGGCGCATGTAAGTGGTAGTGTACTCCTTTGTTGTGTACACTATCTCACGGCGCTGTGAAGTGGGAGTGTGCTCCTTTGTTGTGTACACTATCTCACGGCGCATGTAAGTGGGAGTGTGCTCCTTTGTTGTGTACACTATCTCACGGTGCTGTGAAGAGGGAATGTGCTCCTTTGGTGTGTACACTATCTCACGGCGCTGTGAAGTGGGAGTGTGCTCCTTTGTTGTGTACACTATCTCACGGCGCTGTGAAGAGGGAGTGTGCTCCTTTGGTGTGTACACTATCTCACGGCGCTGTGAAGAGGGAATGTGCTCCTTTGGTGTGAACACTATCTCACGGTGCTGTGAAGAGGGAATGTGCTCTTTTGTTGTGTACACTATCTCACGGTGCTGTGAAGAGGGAATGTGCTCCTTTGTTGTGTACACTATCTCACGGCGCATGTAAGTGGTAGTGTACTCCTTTGTTGTGTACACTATCTCACGGCGCATGTAAGTGGTAGTGTACTCCTTTGTTGTGTACACTATCTCACGGCGCATGTAAGTGGGAGTGTACTCCTTTGTTGTGTACACTATCTCACGGCGCATGTAAGTGGGAGTGTGCTCCTTTGGTGTGTACACTATCTCACGGCGCATGTAAGTGGGAGTGTACTCCTTTGTTGTGTACACTATCTCACGGCGCTGTGAAGAGGGAGTGTGCTCCTTTGTTGTGTACACTATCTCACGGCGCTGTGAAGAGGGAGTGTGCTCCTTTGTTGTGTACACTATCTCACGGCGCATGTAAGTGGGAGTGTACTCCTTTGTTGTGTACACTATCTCACGGCGCTGTGAAGAGGGAGTGTGCTCCTTTGTTGTGTACACTATCTCACGGCGCTGTGAAGTGGGAGTGTGCTCCTTTGGTGTGTACACTATCTCACGGCGCTGTGAAGAGGGAGTGTGCTCCTTTGGTGTGTACACTATCTCACGGCGCTGTGAAGAGGGAGTGTGCTCCTTTGGTGTGTACACTATCTCACGGCGCTGTGAAGTGGGAGTGTGCTCCTTTGTTGTGTACACTATCTCACGGCGCTGTGAAGTGGGAGTGTGCTCCTTTGGTGTGTACACTATCTCACGGCGCATGTAAGTGGGAGTGTGCTCCTTTGTTGTGTACACTATCTCACGGCGCTGTGAAGTGGGAGTGTGCTCCTTTGTTGTGTACACTATCTCACGGCGCTGTGAAGTGGGAGTGTGCTCCTTTGGTGTGTACACTATCTCACGGCGCTGTGAAGAGGGAGTTTACTCCTTTGTTGTGTACACTATCTCACGGCGCTGTGAAGTGGGAGTGTGCTCCTTTGTTGTGTACACTATCTCACGGCGCATGTAAGTGGGAGTGTGCTCCTTTGTTGTGTACACTATCTCACGGCGCATGTAAGTGGGAGTGTGCTCCTTTGTTGTGTACACTATCTCACGGCGCATGTAAGTGGGAGTGTACTCCTTTGTTGTGTACACTATCTCACGGCGCTGTGAAGTGGGAGTGTACTCCTTTGTTGTGTACACTATCTCACGGCGCATGTAAGTGGGAGTGTACTCCTTTGGTGTGTACACTATCTCACGGCGCATGTAAGTGGGAGTGTGCTCCTTTGTTGTGTACACTATCTCACGGCGCATGTAAGTGGTAGTGTACTTCTTTGTTGTGTACACTATCTCACGGCGCTGTGAAGTGGGAGTGTGCTCCTTTGTTGTGTACACTATCTCACGGCGCATGTAAGTGGGAGTGTACTCATTTGGTGTGTACACTATCTCACGGCGCATGTAAGTGGGAGTGTGCTCTTTTGTTGTGTACACTATCTCACGGCGCATGTAAGTGGTAGTGTACTCCTTTGTTGTGTACACTATCTCACGGCGCTGTGAAGTGGGAGTGTGCTCCTTTGTTGTGTACACTATCTCACGGCGCATGTAAGTGGGAGTGTGCTCCTTTGTTGTGTACACTATCTCACGGCGCTGTGAAGAGGGAATGTGCTCCTTTGTTGTGTACACTATCTCACGGCGCTGTGAAGAGGGAGTGTGCTCCTTTGGTGTGTACACTATCTCACGGCGCTGTGAAGAGGGAATGTGCTCTTTTGTTGTGTACACTATCTCACGGCGCTGTGAAGAGGGAATGTGCTCCTTTGGTGTGAACACTATCTCACGGTGCTGTGAAGAGGGAATGTGCTCTTTTGTTGTGTACACTATCTCACGGTGCTGTGAAGAGGGAATGTGCTCCTTTGGTGTGTACACTATCTCACGGCGCATGTAAGTGGTAGTGTACCCCTTTGTTGTGTACACTATCTCACGGCGCATGTAAGTGGTAGTGTACTCCTTTGTTGTGTACACTATCTCACGGCGCATGTAAGTGGGAGTGTACTCCTTTGTTGTGTACACTATCTCACGGCGCTGTGAAGAGGGAGTGTGCTCCTTTGTTGTGTACACTATCTCACGGCGCATGTAAGTGGTAGTGTACTCCTTTGTTGTGTACACTATCTCACGGCGCATGTAAGTGGGAGTGTACTCCTTTGTTGTGTACACTATCTCACGGTGCTGTGAAGAGGGAGTGTGCTCCTTTGTTGTGTACACTATCTCACGGCGCTGTGAAGTGGGAGTGTGCTCCTTTGTTGTGTACACTATCTCACGGCGCATGTAAGTGGGAGTGTACTCCTTTGTTGTGTACACTATCTCACGGCGCTGTGAAGAGGGAGTGTGCTCCTTTGTTGTGTACACTATCTCACGGCGCATGTAAGTGGGAGTGTACTCCTTTGTTGTGTACACTATCTCACGGCGCTGTGAAGAGGAAGTGTGCTCCTTTGTTGTGTACACTATCTCACGGCACTGTGAAGAGGGAATGTGCTCCTTTGTTGTGTACACTATCTCACGGCGCTGTGAAGAGGGAGTGTACTCCTTTGTTGTGTACACTATCTCACGGCGCTGTGAAGAGGGAGTGTGCTCCTTTGGTGTGAACACTATCTCACGGCGCTGTGAAGAGGGAATGTGCTCTTTTGTTGTGTACACTATCTCACGGCGCTGTGAAGAGGGAATGTGCTCCTTTGGTGTGAACACTATCTCACGGTGCTGTGAAGAGGGAATGTGCTCCTTTGTTGTGTACACTATCTCACGGTGCTGTGAAGAGGGAATGTGCTCCTTTGGTGTGTACACTATCTCACGGCGCTGTGAAGAGGGAGTGTGCTCCTTTGTTGTGTACACTATCTCACGGCGCATGTAAGTGGTAGTGTACCCCTTTGTTGTGTACACTATCTCACGGCGCATGTAAGTGGTAGTGTACTCCTTTGTTGTGTACACTATCTCACGGCGCATGTAAGTGGGAGTGTACTCCTTTGTTGTGTACACTATCTCACGGCGCTGTGAAGTGGGAGTGTGCTCCTTTGTTGTGTACACTATCTCACGGCGCATGTAAGTGGTAGTGTACTCCTTTGGTGTGTACACTATCTCACGGCGCTGTGAAGAGGGAGTGTACTCCTTTGTTGTGTACACTATCTCACGGCGCATGTAAGTGGGAGTGTGCTCCTTTGTTGTGTACACTATCTCACGGCGCTGTGAAGAGGGAGTGTGCTCCTTTGGTGTGTACACTATCTCACGGCGCTGTGAAGAGGGAGTGTGCTCCTTTGGTGTGTACACTATCTCACGGCGCATGTAAGTGGTAGTGTACTCCTTTGTTGTGTACACTATCTCACGGCGCTGTGAAGTGGGAGTGTGCTCCTTTGTTGTGTACACTATCTCACGGCGCTGTGAAGTGGGAGTGTGCTCTTTTGCTGTGTACACTATCTCACGGCGCTGTGAAGAGGGAGTGTGCTCCTTTGTTGTGTACACTATCTGACGGCGCTGTGAAGTGGGAGTGTGCTCCTTTGTTGTGTACACTATCTCACGGCGCATGTAAGTGGGAGTGTACCCCTTTGTTTTGTACACTATCTCACGGCGCATGTAAGTGGTAGTGTACTCCTTTGTTGTGTACACTATCTCACGGCGCATGTAAGTGGGAGTGTACTCCTTTGTTGTGTACACTATCTCACGGCGCTGTGAAGAGGGAGTGTGCTCCTTTGTTATGTACACTATCTCACGGCGCATGTAAGTGGTAGTGTACTCCTTTGTTGTGTACACTATCTCACGGCGCTGTGAAGAGGGAGTGTGCTCCTTTGTTGTGTACACTATCTCACGGCGCATGTAAGTGGTAGTGTACTCCTTTGTTGTGTACACTATCTCACGGCGCTGTGAAGAGGGAGTGTGCTCCTTTGTTGTGTACACTATCTCACGGCGCATGTAAGTGGGAGTGTACTCCTTTGTTGTGTACACTATCTCACGGCGCTGTGAAGAGGGAGTGTGCTCCTTTGGTGTGTACACTATCTCACGGCGCTGTGAAGAGGGAGTGTGCTCCTTTGGTGTGTACACTATCTCACGGCGCTGTGAAGAGGGAGTGTGCTCCTTTGGTGTGTACACTATCTCACGGCGCATGTAAGTGGTAGTGTACTCCTTTGTTGTGTACACTATCTCACGGCGCTGTGAAGAGGGAGTGTGCTCCTTTGTTGTGTACACTATCTCACGGCGCTGTGAAGTGGGAGTGTGCTCTTTTGCTGTGTACACTATCTCACGGCGCTGTGAAGAGGGAGTGTGCTCCTTTGTTGTGTACACTATCTGACGGCGCTGTTAAGTGGGAGTGTGCTCCTTTGGTGTGTACACTATCTCACGGCGCATGTAAGTGGGAGTGTGCTCCTTTGTTGTGTACACTATCTCACGGCGCTGTGAAGAGGGAATGTGCTCCTTTGTTGTGTACACTATCTCACGGCGCTGTGAAGAGGGAGTGTGCTCCTTTGGTGTGTACACTATCTCACGGCGCTGTGAAGAGGGAATGTGCTCTTTTGTTGTGTACACTATCTCACGGCGCTGTGAAGAGGGAATGTGCTCCTTTGGTGTGTACACTATCTCACGGCGCTGTGAAGAGGGAATGTGCTCTTTTGTTGTGTACACTATCTCACGGTGCTGTGAAGAGGGAATGTGCTCCTTTGGTGTGTACACTATCTCACGGCGCATGTAAGTGGTAGTGTACCCCTTTGTTGTGTACACTATCTCACGGCGCATGTAAGTGGTAGTGTACTCCTTTGTTGTGTACACTATCTCACGGCGCATGTAAGTGGGAGTGTACTCCTTTGTTGTGTACACTATCTCACGGCGCTGTGAAGAGGGAGTGTGCTCCTTTGTTGTGTACACTATCTCACGGCGCATGTAAGTGGTAGTGTACTCCTTTATTGTGTACACTATCTCACGGCGCTGTGAAGAGGGAGTGTGCTCCTTTGTTGTGTACACTATCTCACGGCGCATGTAAGTGGTAGTGTGCTCCTTTGTTGTGTACACTATCTCACGGCGCTGTGAAGTGGGAGTGTGCTCCTTTGGTGTGTACACTATCTCACGGCGCAAGTAAGTGGGAGTGTACTCCTTTGTTGTGTACACTATCTCACGGCGCTGTGAAGAGGGAGTGTACTCCTTTGTTGTGTACACTATCTCACGGCGCATGTAAGTGGGAGTGTACTCCTTTGTTGTGTACACTATCTTACGGCGCTGTGAAGAGGAAGTGTGCTCCTTTGTTGTGTACACTATCTCACGGCGCTGTGAAGAGGGAATGTGCTCCTTTGTTGTGTACACTATCTCACGGCGCTGTGAAGAGGGAGTGTACTCCTTTGTTGTGTACACTATCTCACGGCGCTGTGAAGAGGGAGTGTGCTCCTTTGGTGTGAACACTATCTCACGGTGCTGTGAAGAGGGAATGTGCTCCTTTGTTGTGTACACTATCTCACGGCGCTGTGAAGAGGGAATGTGCTCCTTTGGTGTGAACACTATCTCACGGTGCTGTGAAGAGGGAATGTGCTCCTTTGTTGTGTACACTATCTCACGGCGCTGTGAAGAGGGAATGTGCTCCTTGGTGTGTACACTATCTCACGGCGCTGTGAAGAGGGAGTGTGCTCCTTTGTTGTGTACACTATCTCACGGCGCATGTAAGTGGTAGTGTACCCCTTTGTTGTGTACACTATCACACGGCGCATGTAAGTGGTAGTGTACCCCTTTGTTGTGTACACTATCTCACGGCGCATGTAAGTGGGAGTGTACTCCTTTGTTGTGTACACTATCTCACGGCGCTGTGAAGAGGGAGTGTGCTCCTTTGTTGTGTACACTATCTCACGGCGCATGTAAGTGGTAGTGTACTCCTTTGTTGTGTACACTATCTCACGGCGCTGTGAAGAGGGAGTGTGCTCCTTTGTTGTGTACACTATCTCACGGCGCATGTAAGTGGTAGTGTACTCCTTTGTTGTGTACACTATCTCACGGCGCTGTGAAGAGGGAGTGTGCTCCTTTGTTGTGTACACTATCTCACGGCGCATGTAAGTGGGAGTGTACTCCTTTGTTGTGTACACTATCTCACGGCGCTGTGAAGTGGGAGTGTGCTCCTTTGGTGTGTACACTATCTCACGGCGCTGTGAAGAGGGAGTGTGCTCCTTTGGTGTGTACACTATCTCACGGCGCTGTGAAGAGGGAGTGTGCTCCTTTGGTGTGTACACTATCTCACGGCGCATGTAAGTGGTAGTGTACTCCTTTGTTGTGTACACTATCTCACGGCGCTGTGAAGAGGGAGTGTGCTCCTTTGTTGTGTACACTATCTCACGGCGCATGTAAGTGGTAGTGTACTCCTTTGTTGTGTACACTATCTCACGGCGCTGTGAAGAGGGAGTGTGCTCCTTTGTTGTGTACACTATCTCACGGCGCATGTAAGTGGGAGTGTACTCCTTTGTTGTGTACACTATCTCACGGCGCTGTGAAGTGGGAGTGTGCTCCTTTGGTGTGTACACTATCTCACGGCGCTGTGAAGAGGGAGTGTGCTCCTTTGGTGTGTACACTATCTCACGGCGCTGTGAAGAGGGAGTGTGCTCTTTTGTTGTGTACACTATCTCACGGCGCTGTGAAGAGGGAGTGTGCTCCTTTGGTGTGTACACTATCTCACGGCGCTGTGAAGAGGGAGTGTGCTCCTTTGGTGTGTACACTATCTCACGGCGCTGTGAAGAGGGAGTGTACTCCTTTGTTGTGTACACTATCTCACGGCGCTGTGAAGTGGGAGTGTGCTCCTTTGCTGTGTACACTATCTCACGGCGCTGTGAAGAGGGAGTGTACTCCTTTGTTGTGTACACTATCTCACGGCGCTGTGAAGAGGGAGTGTGCTCCTTTGCTGTGTACACTATCTCACGGCGCTGTGAAGTGGGAGTGTACTCCTTTGTTGTGTACACTATCTCACGGCGCATGTAAGTGGGAGTGTACTCCTTTGTTGTGTACACTATCTCACGGCGCTGTGAAGAGGAAAGTAAAATAAAGCGCTGTTTGAAAAAAAAGTGGGAGTGGGGGCGGGAGAAAGAACTTGTGACGGCTGCAATCTGCCCCAAACAGAAACCCAGCATCGCTGTAGGCTGGTAGCAAACATAGCCATAGCAATGGAACCGAACCCATGATAGAGTACCTGCCTATGGTTAGCTAATACGCCACTCATACGCACAGTCATCGGTTTTCCCCTTTAGCTTGTATTTTATAGATATTTACAGGTTTCCAATCATTAATCATCACCTCTGAAGGGCTAGTCAAAAAGCGGTTATGATCAGCTTATTTTAGCAGGGACAGAAGGTGTCAGTGCGTGCGACTGCCATTGCATGATGTGTACGAAATTGCGATTGTGTTTTGAGTCCGTACTGATCTTTTTGAGTTAATATCAACCAACCATGTACCCGAGTGCAAACACATTAACAACCGTTGTGGACTTGATGCAAGTAATCTACCTCAGCTAAGCTTCCTCTACCAACGTGGCGCGGGGCCTTATCCGCACAGATCGGTGTCACTAGAAGTCGAAAAGACGCGAAAAGACGCGTAAAAGACGCGAAAAGACACGAAAAGACAGCAAATAGATACGAAAAGACGCACAAATACACGAAAACACACATTTGACCCTTTCACCATTGACACTCACACAGTGCATTCACACCTTCTTGTAACAATCACCTCCTCACTTTTCTTTTCTTTATTTGGTGTTTAACGTCGTTTTCAACCATTCAAGGTTATATCGCGACGGGGAAAGGGGGGAGATGGGATAGAGCCACTTGTCAATTGTTTCTTGTTCATAAAAGCACCAATCAAAAATTTGCTCCAGGGCCGGGCTTGCAACAGAATTCGCTATCTCTTAAATGAGGCTTTGATCTGAGCGCATCAAACATTCCCACACGAACGTGTTATCAGCGGCTACCCCGGGTAACTCATAAAAGTTACGCAACTGACCACACGCCAGCTGAGCAGGTATTCTATCCATCCGATCCGACAAAGGAATTAACATCTACTTGACAAAACGCCGATTCCCCTAACACACCCAGTCAAGCTGGCGGCACATTACATTACGACCACCTGGGGCCCAAGCGATCCGTTTTTGGCGAGCTTTTCACAAATGACCGCCCACTTCAAACAGATAAGGACTTCCTCGTATACACACGCACACACAAGCTCATACACACTTACACACACTTACACACACACACACACACACACACACACATGCGAGAGAAGAAGAGAGAGAGAGAGGAAGAGAGAGAGAGAGAGAGAGAGAGAGAGAGAGAGAGAGAGAGAGAGAGAGAGAGAGAGAGAGAGAGAGAGAGAGAGAACTCAGAACTCAGAACTCAGAACTTTATTACATAAGGATAAAGGTTTTAGGCTTAGCCTAATCTTCCAACCTGTCATTGGAACATACTACAGAGAATAATTGTAAACGAAAGCAAAGACTGCGCACATACACACACACACATCTACACACACACCCTCGTATACACACACACGCACACACAAGCTCATACACACTTACACACACACACACACACACACACACACACACACACACACACACACACACACACACACACACACACACATGCGAGAGAGAGAGAGAGAGAGGAAGAGAGAGAGAGAGGAGAGAGAGAGAGAGAGAGAGAGAGAGAGAGAGAGAGAGAGAGAGAGAGAGAGAGAGAGAGAGTGTGTGCATGTTTTGATGATCGTTTATATTAAATCACCAATCTCAACTAAAAACAGTTACATGTACCAGGACTTTTCGTGTCTTTTCGCGTCTTTTCGCGTCTTTTCGACTTTTAGTGACACCCGCACAGATGACATCAAAAGCTTCACGACATTATTTATGCATGCACAAATCTGACGTAGTTTGCTTTGATTTTGATTTTTGTTCTCCTCTCTTCTCTTTCACATTTTAAAAAACTGTAAGTAGCAATTTGCTTTTTGCATTTATTTTGAATATCACAAACGAATTTGAAGCCAATAGAGAGTTGTCAGATTCCGACAGACGCACATATTCTCACTTGCATCAATGTCAGATAGTTTTTTTGTTTTTTACATTTAGTCAAGATTTGACTAAATGTTTTAACATAGACGGGGAATCGAGACGATGGTCGTGGTGTGTGTGTGTGTGTGTGTGTGTGTGTCTGTGTGTGTGTGTGTGTGTGTGTGTGTGTGTGTGTGTGTGTGTGTGTGTGTGTGTGTGTGTGTGTGTGTGTAGAGCGATTCAGAGTAAACTACTGGACCGATCTTTATGAAATTTTACATGAGAGTTCCTGGGTATGAAATCCCCAGAGTTTTTTTTAAATTTTTTGGATAAATGTCTTTGATGACGTCATATCCGGCTTTTTGTAAAAGTTGAGGCGGCACTGTCACACCCTCATTTTGGGCGGGGATGTAGCTCAGTCGGTAGCGAGCTGGATTTGTATCCAGTTTGCCGCTGTCAGCGTGAATCGTCCCCACGTTCGGCGAGAGATTTATTTCTCAGAGTCAACTTTGTGTGCAGACTCTCCTCGGTGTCCGAACACCCACGTGTGTACACGCAAGCACAAGACCAAGTGCGCACGAAAAAGATCCTGTAATCCATGTCAAAGTTCGGTGGGTTATAGAAACACGAAAATACCCAGCATGCTCCCCCGAAAGCGGCGTATGGCTGCCTAAATGGCGGGGTAAAAACGGTCATACACGAAAAGCCGTGGGAGTTTCAGCCCATGAACAAACAAACAAACAAACAAACAAACAAACACCCTCATTTTTCAATAAAATTAATTGAAATTTTGGCAAAGCAATCTTCGACAAAGGCCGGACTTTGGTATTGCATTTCAGCTTGGTGGCTTAAAAATTAATTAATGACTTTGGTCATTAAAAATCTGAAAATTGTAATTAAAATTTTTTTGTTATAAAATGATCCAAATTTACGTTCATCTTATTCTTTATCATTTTCTGATTCCAAAAACATATAAATATGTTATATTCGGATTAAAAACAAGCTCTGAAATATAAAAATATAAAAATTATAATTAAAATACAATTTCCGAAATCGATTTAAAAACAATTTCATCTTATTCCTTGTCGGTTTCTGATTCCAAAAACATATAGATATGATATGTTTGGATTAAAAACACGCTCAGAAAGTTAAAACGAAGAGAGGTACAGAAAAGCGTGCTATGCAGCACAGCGAAACCACTACCGCGCTAAACAGGCTCGTCAGTTTCACTGCGTTTTGCACGAGCGCCGGACTACGGTCATTGTGAAAAAATGCAGTGCGTTCAGTTTCATTTTGTGAGTTCCACAGCTTGACTAAATGTAGTAATTTCGCCTTACGCCACTTGTTTTCTTCTTCACAGAGCTAGTTAAATGATTCACTGTTTCATTGTCTCAGACCTCGATCTGTTCATCACTCCGTGGTGCTGTGTTTCATAGTTCTAGTTAAATTACTCATATATCATTGTTTCACTGTTTCAGACCTCCAACTCTGTGATGCTGTGTTTCACAGTACTAGTTAAATTACTCATATATCATTGTTTCACTGTTTCAGACCTCCAGCTCTGTGATGCTGTGTTTCACAGTACTAGTTAAATTACTCATATATCATTGTTTCACTGTTTCAGACCTCCAACTCTGTGATGCTGTGTTTCACAGTACTAGTTAAATTACTCATATATCATTGTTTCACTGTTTCAGACACCAGCTAGTCAGACTCCGTGGTGCTGTGTTTCACTGATGCAGACACTAGCCGGTCAGTCCCCGCGGTGTTGAAGGATTCCCAGAAGATAATGGTGACCAACACAATGCACAGATATTTCACTGTTTCATCAGTATTCACGTAGTTCACAGTTACAAGTTTCACTGTTTTAGACCTCCATCTGATCAGACAGACCCCGTGGTGTTGTGGTTCCCAGTACCAGTTAAGCGATTCACTGTTTCATTGTTTTAGACCTCGATCTCTCCATGACTCCGTGGTGCTGTGTTTCACAGTACTAGTCAAATCATTCATTGTTTCAGACCGCCTTGATCTGGCCACAGTACTAGTCAAATGATTCATTGTTTCAGACCGCCTTGATCTGTCCATGACTCCGTGGTGCTGTTTCACAGTACTAATCAAATGATTCATTTTTTCAGACCGCCTTGATCTGGCCAGACTCCGTGATGCTGTATTTCACATTACTAGTCAGATGATTCACTGATTCAGACACTAGCCGGTCAGACCCCGTGGTGTTAAAGGATTTCCAGAAGATTATGGTGACCAACACAATACACAGATATGTCACTGTTTCATCAGTATTCACATGGTTCACAATTAAGCCTACCTGTTTCAGACCTCCAGCTGGACAGAACCCGTGTTGCTGTGTTTCACAGTACTAGTCAAATGATTCACTGTTTCACTGTTTCAGACCTCCATCTGACAAGACTCCGTGTTGCTGTGTTTCACAGTATTACTTAAATGATTCACTGTGTTTCACAGTACTACTTAAATGATTCACTATTCATTTTCACTGTTTCAGACCTCCAGCTGGATATACTCCGTTGTGCTGTGTTTCACAGTACTAGTTATATGATTCACTGTGTTTCATTGTACTAGTTAAATGATTCACTGTTTAACCTTTTCAGACCTCCATCTGACAAGACTCCGTGTTGCTGTGTTTCACAGTACGACTTAAATGATTCACTATTTCACTGTTTCAGACCTCCAGCTGGATAGGCTCCGTTGTGCTGTGTTTCACAGTACTAGTTATATGATTCACTGTGTTTCATTGTACTAGTTATATGATTCACTGTTTAACCTTTTCAGACCTCCAGCTGGACAGACCCCGTGCTTCCGAAGGAGTCCCAGAAGAAAATGGTGGCGAACACCATGCACGCGCTTCGTTCCAGACTGGGCGAGGTGGGGGTGCAGGTTTTTAAGACGATCTTTGCCATTCGTCCCGACTTCAAGCAACACTTCTCTTTCAAAGATCTGGTATGTGCAATGTAAAGTGTCACCACCCACACACACACACACCACCACCCACCACCCACACACACACCACCACCCACACACACACACACACCACCACCCACCCCCCACACACACGCCACCACTACCACCACCCACACACACACACACCACCACACACACCCCACACACACACCACCACCCACACACACACACACCACCACCCACCACCCACACACACGCCACCACTACCACCACCACCCACACACACACACCACCACCCACCCCCCACACACACACCACGACCCACACACACCACCACCCACCCCCCACCACCCACCCCCCACACACACGCCACCACTACCACCACCCACACACACACACACCACCACACACACCCCACACACACACCACCACACACACACACACAACCACCCACCCCCCACACACACGCCACCACTACCACCACACACACACACACCCACACCACCACCCACCCCCCACACACACACCACCCCCCACACACACGCCACCACTACCACCACC
>NC_090247.1:4592607-4792607 GCF_037325665.1 Littorina saxatilis | reverse complement strand
TATTGTGTTTTCAGCGTAGCAATAGGGTCCGATATTTAGACGAGACAAGTATGCCGACGAGTCGAAGACGAGTCGCATTATACTTGTTCGGGTCTAGATATCGGACCCTATTGCTACGCTGAAAATATAATAGCGATTATATAGCTGTTCTGACCTTTATTTGTTGTTCCAAACTTACAAAATGACAGTTTTTGCGTCGATGCGTTGATCTCAGGTTTTGATAGCAGACGCCGTTTCTTATGCGCATTAGTTTTGCGCAGGCGCCACACTGACTTTGGAAAAAAACTCGATTTGACAACACAGCTGTTAAACAGCTTTTTATTAGTTCATTCGTATACAACAAAAAGAAGTTTGAGTTTTTTTAATTTTGAACAAGACTACTTATGAAGAAGACCAAAACACAATATCAACGGAGGATAGAAACAACTGAAGAACTAGGATGCAACAAGGGGAGGAAAAGAGAACAGCTAATCCGTACAAAGCGAGCAGACGGCAGCGACGTTTTTAGTTTGGGTGAATGGCATTTATACTTGTCTCGTCATGAAGCGAATTTTTCAACCTCAGTTATAAACGACTACATGAATGTTAGTGCCATGGGTTGTACATCAATACTTCAGAGCGGAAGTGGGGTATTTAGTGTGGAGTTACTAGATAAGAAAAGCCGAATGCGAAAGTTTGTGTCAGTCGCATGGCGATCTTAACAACTTAGTAGAGAACGCTATGGTCAGTCGGCAACTGTGAACTAAGCTCACAGGCACACAAAAACGGCTGTTACGTTTTACTCCCCTGTTTGTACTACATCTTTCGACTTTGGGCATTTTGTGGTGTTTAGGGACAGAAAATAATAGATTTAGTCCTGTTTCATCGGGAAGTTAGCAGAAAAGGGTATTCTATCGACATTTGTAAAGCTGAAAAACATTCCCGAGAAGAATTTCAAGTTGTCAGTGTATGCTGTTGTCGATCAGTAAAACTGACATCGTGTGGTAGGGCCTACAGATGGGTAAACCGGAACCATGCGTCTTTGTTATTCTCAATATGCTTTTGGATATTGGCAAAAATGGCCGACTTCCGTAGCATTATGCTTTGATGATCGGAAGAGACCATCCAATCACAGCCCCCGAATTCCCCCACGTGTCCATCAGAATAGCTATATACGTTGCTAAAATCAGAGACAGACAGACAGAGAGATAAACATAGCCTAACGAAAACTCCAAGACAATTACCCTGACCGCGGACGGCCGGACGGACGGACGGACGCGGGACGGACGGACGGACGCCGGGACGGACGGACGGACGGACGGACGGACAGACAGACAGACAGACAGACAGACAGACAGACAGACTCACAGACAGACAGGCAGACAGACAGACAGAACTCACAACAACAAGAGTTGTGAGCAAATTGTTTCTCTTGTTTGTGCCTCACAGCCCGACGCAGATCTGGAGTACGACATACGGTTCAGAGAACACGCAGCGCGCTTCATGCAGGTTGTCAACTGCGCTATCGAGACCATCGAGCACAGGGACCCGGATGAGATGGACACCATGTTTCACCAGGTCGGGGCTCTTCACATGCACATCGCCGACTTCCAACGCAGCAACTTCAGCGTCTTTAAAGAGGCCCTGCTGCATGTTCTGGCTGAGCAAATTGGACAGGTGTGTGGGTGTGGTGTTGGGGGGGGCTTGCATGTGTGTGTGTGTGTGTGTGTGTGTGTGTGTGTGTGTGTGTGTGTTATTGTCACGCTACTGCTGCCGCTGATGCAGCTGTTATTGTTTGTTTTTGTTGTTGTTGTCGTTGTCGTCGCTGTTGTTGACGTCGTTATTGTTGTGTGTTTAATACTGCGTGTTATGTTTGCCACAGGACAAGTTTAAAGGAGAACTGTTCCGGGCGTGGGACGCAGTGGTCAAGTACATTATTCAGCGTCTTCAGCGCGGCTACATGCAGGCTAAAAGCGAAGCCAGCTGCGATCTCGGTGATCACCGCTCGCAGGACCAGCTGGACACGTGCGATGAACAGTCGGAGGAAACTTCCACCCAAATCATCGAGAGAACTGTTGGCAAAAGTGGAGACAATGTCTCGTGAAAACCTGAAACTCAGGGCACCCTAAACGTACGAGGGCTTTTCACAGAAGTTCGTAGCCTACACATGTACATGAAGGAGGTTAGCTGGAGCTCTTAAACACAAACTGAAAATGTCATCTGGGAAGTCTGAATAGTCATGACCTCACCAGTGGTCAGGATGGCCTACCTGCCACGGCCTGGAAAAAAACACGGACGACATGCAGTGCCAAGCAACACAATATTTCCTTTGAAAAAAACGGGGGGGGGGCTTGAATTGCCAGACAAGTATAAATAAGGGCAATGTGCAGGTTTCGTACTTAGCGCTTGGTTGGAAAATATAGTGTGGACGATGGACTGTTCGCATGAGGAGAAAATAAGATCAACAAAGCTTCAATGAAGTATTTTATTTATTCATTTATCTTGCCCTTGGATAGCTAATTGCACGGAGTGACAGCGCCGGATGCACGTGTCTGTCGTCGCTTCATACTGACAGCGTTAGGATTCTGCAGCATTATCTGCAACAACTTACAATCACAAGTTGGGTCATACCCGTGTCGATGAAATAGACTGTTGTGAAAAGTGAATACCCTTGCTTTCAGTGAGTCAAACTTTCCTAAGAACAGTCACAAGCGATCGAGGGCTGTGTCTGAAACATGTGGACAGGGGACACGTGTAGAAAGCTTGCCTCACTTAAAGCAAGAGTATGCACTCTTTCACAACCCATACAAAGAAGACAACGTTTCCAAACTTCGTCCATTCGAGAAGTTAACAGTGTTCCAGATCCAACGGATCTGTTGCAACTAAAGGTGTCAAACTTGACCAACAACGAGAATCGGTGTAATGTGTTGAAACTGAGGCAAAATTGTAGTGAAAAGCGATAATTCATTATTTTGTCTTTAAGAGCACATGTATAAGTTTATCTTGTTTGTGCTCCTTCGTTAAAACTTCTTTTTTTGTCATGGCTTTGTAAATGTGTATTTGAAAATAAAACACTGTTTAAACCAAAAGCGATAAAGTGGACTTTAAAATACTGTACGATGAATTCCGTGAACAGTATTCGTATGCTCGATCAAGGGACATAACCCGGAGTGTTAATGGACAGAGCACTGCACGCACGACGCATCCGTGGTTTGTTGCAGGCACACACTAATAAGGCCACACAAAAAAATAGGTGTGGTTACGGTAACATAGCCAAAAAAAATAGGGTAGGTAGGTAGGCAATCACTTTTTTTTTTTTAACTTTTTTTTCTAATGTGTACAAATTAAACCTACTTGACAGGGAAATAAGTGTGCGACTCGGGCGCTTTCGCTTTCATTGCGTTTTTAGCACTGGGTTGGGGTTTTTTTGACAAATGTAATAAAAAGTTATAGGATCGGCCCCTAAAATTAGGGTAGGTCGGGTTACCGTAACCACACCTATTTTCTTTTTAGGCCTAATGTGCGCATCTGAGAAAAAGAGATACACACATACACACACGCAAGGACACACGCAAGGACACACACACACACACACACACACACACACACACACACACACACACACACATGATAATAATTGCAGTTGTTACAATTATCACCATTGATCAACTGTCTCTTCTCCTCCTTTGCGAAGACGAGCGCCACGAGACAGGCTGTCAGTAAGATCTTCATGGTGGACATTGCACGTTCCACGCGGGGGCAGACATTGAAATAATTGTTACTTTTAATACAATGAAAAAGGCGTATAAAGGATACCTTTAATGAAATATGCATGACCTTAACTTACCAGAACACAATACAAAAAATAAAAAAATTAAAAAAACAAAAAAAACATGTGCCTTCATACAAAAGTAGACTACGTAAGCGCCTTCTATTTCATTTTATTGTAACGATAAATTTTTTACTCCATTTTTGAATCGCTATGAGCCCGACCAAAAAAAGAAACGTACAGATAAGAATGTGCAATGTTGTGAAGTCAAACAAGAAGTGTATATAAAAAAACAAGCCGCGTAAGGCGAAAATACAATATTTAGTCAAGTAGCTGTCGAACTCACAGAATGAAACTGAACGCAGCAAGACCGTATACTCGTAGCATCGTCACTCCACCGCCCGTGGCAAAGGAAGAAGAGCGGGGTATTCGTTGCGCTGAGAAGGATAGCACGCTTTTCTGTACCTCTCTTCGTTTTAACTTTCTGAGCGTGTTTTTAATCCAAACATATCATATCTATATATTTTTGGAATCAGGAACCGACAAGGAATAAGATGAAAGTGTTTTTAAATTGATTTCGAAAAAAAAATTTGATAATAATTTTTATATATTTAATTTTCAGAGCTTGTTTTTAATCGGAATATAACATATTTATATGTTTTTGGAATCAGCAAATGATGGAGAATAAGATAAACGTAAATTTGGATCGTTTTATAAACTTTTATTTTTTTTTACAATTTTCCGATTTTTAATGACCAAAGTCATTAATTAATTTTTAAGCCACCACGCTGAAATGCAATACCGAACCCCGGGCTTCGTCGAAGATTACTTGACCAAAATTTCAACCAATTTGGTTGAAAAATGAGGGCGTGACAGTGCCGCCTCAACTTTCACGAAAAGCCGGATATGACGTCATCAAAGACATTTATGAAAAAAATGAAAAAAACGTTCGGGGATTTCATACCCAGGAACTCTCATGTCAAATTTCATAAAGATCGGTCCAGTAGTTTAGTCTGAATCGCTCTACACACACACACAGACACACACACACACACACGCACACACACACACACATACGCACATACACCACGACCCTCGTTTCGATTCCCCCTCGATGTTAAAATATTTAGTCAAAACTTGACTAAATATAAAAAGAGCACTTTAGAGCTTTTGTGATTAACTCGTTTCCTTTATTGCTTGCAAAGTTGTGTCACACTAACGTACGCATACACACATCATTATATTATCAAAATGACTGTGCCCAATTATCCGTCGCACTTTTAAACGCTCATGCGCGCTTTACTTTGCTTGTAAATTGATTTGGCTCAAATCTGGTTTGAACTTGGACATACTTATGGCGAATCCGCGTGCTGAAACTGATCCAGAAGAAACACTTATTGATAAGGCCAACAAAAAAAAAAGGTCTGTTTACGGTAACATAGGGTGAAAAAATAGGGTCGGTAGGTCGGCTTTTCTTTTCTTTTTTTTTTTCCATTTTTTTTTTTCTCCCCTCTCTATGATGTTTCACAGTTCATTTCTTCTCATCAATCCCTGTTTTTGCCCAACATAACTATAAACAGTACTTTGAGCTTACCTCCCTTCTGTCGTCTGCTGTTTGAGCGCAAACAGCTCTATTTTGGATGCTTTTTTTTTTTTTTTCAGACAATCCAAAAAAAAGATGATTAGGGTCGGGCCTAAAAACTAGGGTCGGTCGGGTTACCGTAAACAGACCTATTGTTTTTTTGGCCTAATGTCCGGAGCTACAATAGAGATAGAGCGCGTTTGACCGCTCTTCAGTACGGCGAGGAGTTTTCGAATTAAGCACGATAGGGCGTGGGTTGCAGTATTCGACCCACGTTACGTCACATCGTTTCGGAGTAGCGTAGTAGTTAGTGCGCTTGCCTCTCACGCTGGAGTTCCGGATTCGAGTCGATCTATCTTGACGATATGGTCTTTGTGTGGCTTTTAGGCTAACTGTTTACCCGTGTGTGCGGTGTATGTGTTTTATTTGTTTAGTATACATGTGTGTTTGTGTGTGTGGTGCGTGCGTGCGTGCATGCGTGCGTGCGTGTTTTAATTTTTTTAACTTAACTGTAGAGCGCTTGCGGGTGTTATCGGGATTTTCGCTATACAAAAAAAAAAAAAAAAAAAAAAAAGGGATGTAACGGGTAACTGACCCAATTCCGGGAAAGGTGACAGCAGCAAGAGAGATGAGATTGGCATCGGCCTCAGCATTGCCAGGCAATCGCTAAGACCACAACCGACCCTGTGAATAGCATTAACGGACGGGTCAAACGCTGATGTCACACACACACACACACACACACACACACACACACACACACACACACACACACACACACACACACTCACACACACACACACACACACACACCAATCATACACACAAACACACACACACATGCGTGTGCTAAAGAGCACGTAGGCACATACAATTCTCTCTCTCTCTCTCTCTCTCTCTCTCTCTCTCTCTCTCTCTCTCTCTCTCTCTCTCTCTCTCTCTCTCTCTCTCTCTCTCTCTCTTTATCTTTATCTTCAGTACAGCATGGATGAAAAGTGTAAAGGACATTGTCAATCCAGGTATTTGTATGCCGCCTGCTTGCTTTTTGTCTGCAACTATGTTTAGTAGTTTAGTTTTGTAATGATTTTCCAACATATCAACATTGCAGTCTGCATTTTAACTGGTTAATGTCGAACATTAGTATTATTTTATTCAAGACCAACACGCGTAAATCAGTTCAGTCTAGCCTCAGGAGCATCTTCTCTGGTAGTGGTCGTAGACTTCCAAGCCGCCTTCAGGATACCACGTGGTGTTTGGTGCCAGAGCGGTAACATTGTATCGGAAAGTCCCTCGTACCGCGGCCCCGGTGTAGGATCCGGTCCGGTCCCCCCTCTGAAGTAGTCCCCCGGGGGACCAATTCGTGGCAAAAACTGCTCTATAATGGTCCCCCCTTAGACATCCAGCCTCGTTTTTCTTGTTACAATGTTAGTAATGTTACCAGCAATTTCAGAGAAAAGAAAGGAAAGAATCAGAGACTGGTTTCATTTCTTCTTATTAGTATTTATTTATTATTCATTTTATTTCATGTGATTTTTCTTTTGAACGGCATTATAAATCAGATCTATTTTATTTTCTGCAAAATATAGTCAAACAAAGAGATTGCTGTCTGTACACTACATAATACCGGACGAAGATATAGATTGAAAATGGCTTGAATGCCTAAGAAAAACGAGGCTGGATGTCCAAGGGGGGACCATTATAGAGCAGTTTTTGCCACGAATTGGTCCCCCGGGGGACTACTTCAGAGGGGGTACCGGACCGGATCCTACACCGGGATGTCTTCCTCTTCCAAAAACACCCTTAGTCCTACCACGTAAGAACTTGCCGCTCCTCGCTTGGCCTCTACATGAAATCTTCCTGTTTTTGCTCTCTGTGCATTTCTTTGCGATAATGTTGGCGACACGGAACCTTCGAAGAACTTTCGTCCCCACGAAATGTTCCTTCAATTTCTAACAGGTCTTCAATCAATCAATATGAGGCTTATATCGCGCGTATTCCGAGGGTACAGTTCTAAGCGCAGGGATTTATTTAATCTTTTTTTTTTAAATTTTAAACATTTTTTTATGCAATTTATATCGCGCACATATTCAAGGCGCAGGGATTTATTTATGCCGTGTGAGATGGAATGTTTTTACACAATACATCACGCATTCACATCGGCCAGCAGATCGCAGCCATTTCGGCGCATATCCTACTTTTCACGGCCTATTATTCCAAGTCACACGGGTATTTTGGTGGACATTTTTATCTATGCCTATACAATTTTGCCAGGAAAGACCCTTTTGTCAATCGTGGGATCTTTAACATGCACACCCCAATGTAGTGTACACGAAGGGACCTCGGTTTTTCGTCTCATCCGAAAGACTAGCACTTGAACCCACCACCTAGGTTAGGAAAGGGGGGAGAAAATTGCTAACGCCCTGACCCCGGGTCGAACTCGCAACCTCTCGCTTCCGAGCGCAAGTGCGTTACCACTCGGCCACCCAGTCCTACTAGGTCTTGCGCTTGCTGGACATTGTGGGATGACAAGGGACCTTCCTCGCCATGAAGCCTTCCCTCATCTGCAAACAGTACTGACGAGGGACCTTCCTCGCCATGAAGCCTTCCCTCATCTGCAAACAGTAGTGACGAGGGACCTTCCTCGCCATGAAGCCTTCCCTCATCTGCAAACAGTAGTGACGAGGGACCTTCCTCGCCATGAAGCCTTCCCTCATCTGCAAACAGTAGTGACGAGGGACCTTCCTCGCCATGAAGCCTTCCCTCATCTGCAAACAGTAGTGACGAGGGACCGTCCTCGCCATGAAGCCTTCCCTCATCTGCAAACAGTAGTGACGAGGGACCTTCCTCGCCATGAAGCCTTCCCTCATCTGCAAACAGTACTGACGAGGGACCTTCCTCGCCATGAAGCCTTCCCTCATCTGCAAACAGTAGTGACGAGGGACCTTCCTCGCCATGAAGCCTTCCCTCATCTGCAAACAGTAGTGACGAGGGACCTTCCTCGCCATGAAGCCTTCCCTCATCTGCAAAAAGTAGTGACGAGGGACTGTATTTTCTGCTTAATCTTCTATCTGTCTCCATCCCGACACCTCTTCGTGAGACAACTGAAGTCTTACGAACCCCCCCCCCCCCCCCCTTTGTTAGCTACATGACCGTGTTTGCTGAAAACAAAATGTTCAGCCGTTGACAAACGACCATCCTCCCCGCGGCGGTTCCCTTCATTTGTTGGAACATCTTTATGAGTCTGGTGTGAAAGAGAACTTCTTCGTTTGTCTCCGTGAATCCTCCCTGCGTCTCAGTGCGGCCAGGCGAAGCCGCGGGGCTGCGGGAGTCGATGCCTGGTCGTTGGATAAGGGGTTGTTCCAGCGTCGTCTAACCTTTCTGTGATGCGTGCGTGGGTGTGCGTGTGTATGAGTGTGTCTCTTTATATCTGCCGGTGTCAAGGTTCTGTGAATTGAAGCGCGTATGTCACGGGAAGGACATCAGTGATGCGCTTTCATTTTAGCCCAGGCTGACCCTGACACAGTGACACAGAGCCCAGGCTGACCCTGACATACCTGACCACAGTGACACAGAGCCCAGGCTGACCCTGACCACAGTGACACAGAGCCATGGCCGAGGAAGCTTTGCATCAAGAATTTGTCCTGTCCTGTCCAGTGGTCAGAATGTTTCAAAGGCGAGTGTCTCTGTTCCCCCGGTTACTTCTACAGTGACCACAACAGGACCTGCACCATAATGTGTGTGTGTGTGTGTGTGTGTGTGTGTGTGCGTGTGTGTGCCACAGTCTGTATATGTGTGTGTGTGTGTGTGTGTGTGTGTCACTGTCTGTATGTGTGTGTGTGTGGGGGGGGAGTACACACACACACACACACTGATTTTATTTGACCACATAATTATGTGATAACATTCATCAAATTGCAACAAGTATTCCGTTTCCTTTCAAAAGATAGCGATAGTAAAACTGATAGTCTGCCGATCGACACAAACAGCCAAGGATGTTCAAGTTCGCCTATTCTAATCAAAGCTCGATTTGGAAAGGCAGCAAGCAACTTGCTCTCGCCGAAAAAAATGACGCGAAAAAGTCTTTGACAAACAAACACCCTCCTTTTCCTTCTTTCGTTTCTCTCTATCGATCATAGTCTAGAGCACAATGCAGGTTGCATCTATTAACATAGTGTTTTCGATGTCAAATGTTCACCAACGGTAACCCCACTATGGTTCTCTTCCGTTCAGAATGCACAGAATCCGACCTCAAGCCAGTTTTCATCAAGTACCGCAACAGCCCCCCAGAGGAGACTACATCGACTACCTCATCACCAAGTCGCCCGCACAATGTCTAGAAGCCTGTCGCAACCTCACAGACTGTGTCTCCATCATCTACTACCATTTTCCCAACCGAACAACAACAACCCCCTATCCATCGCCCAGGCATCGACTCCCACAGCTCCGTGGCTCCGCCAAAACACAGAAGCAGGGAGGATTCACAAAGAAGTAAGCCTGCCAACTTCTTTTCCAAGCTCTCATCAGACTTGATCTTCTTGATCTTGATGGTTACGCTGCTGGGTACCAGGAGACTGGCATAAATGCAGGGGGGGGGAGAGTGCGGCAGCCTAATGGTGGTGGACGGCTGCTAGCTTGGCTTTAAAGATGCCAATGCTTTTGGAGGTTACAATATTCAGGCATGTTCCGCCGAATTTTTTTTTTGTTCCGCCGAAAATGCAAAAGTGTCCGCCGAAAAAATAAAGGGGGGAGGCACACAAAAAAAGCACCGGTTACTTTGGCCTTTGCGCAAAAGCCCGCGAAAACTTTCCGTACTTTGTTCACGCACTGCTACCGCCCGCCTCAGTTATTGAACTATTATGTTTGAAAGTAAACCAGATTGCACAGATTGTGTTACAAGTTACATTTTCCTGTTTGTCTCAACAGATAATTTTTGTTACAAATTTAAACCATATACATAATACATGTAAGCAAAATTTGGTACATTTTTGTACTAAAAACTCTGATTCTAAAAACAGAATTTAATGGCAAACTTGGAGCTCAGATGACACCAGATTGCACCATCTGGGTTCTTTGGAGAAAAAAAATTTCCGGGGGGGCATGCCCCCGGACCCCCCTAGTAAGGCTAGGCGCTTCGCGCCGTCGACTTGACGCTTCGCGTCTTCAGTTATAAATTTTCCGCCTTTTTTACAATTTTCAATTCCCATGCCTGAATATTGTCCTCAAGTAGATTCCAGTCTTGTGCCGTCTTCACAAAAAAGGAGTTCCTAAACTGATCAGTGCGGCCTTGGGGAGAAAAGATGTTCCAGCAAATGAAGGGATGCGTCGTGGAGAGGACGGTAATTTTTCAGCAGCGGAGAATTTCATAGTAAGCGAAGACGGTCGTGTGGCTAACCAAGGGGGATTTCAACGTAAATCAGTCTTCACTTTTTTCGCGAAGAGAAGTCCGGATGGAAAAAGACGGAAGATATCGCGGAGAAGACAGTCCTTCGTCAATCCAGGCTTCATCACGGAGAGAAGTTCAGTTTGCACATGAGGGAAGGCTTCGTGGAGAGGACACGCCCTTGTCGTCCCACAATGTCGAGCAAGCGGAAGACCCAGCAGAGGAAGAGAAAGAGAGAGAGAGAGAGACACTATGCCATGTGGACTGGGTGGCCGAGTGGTAACGCACTTGCGCTCGGAAGCGAGAGGTTGCGAGTTCGACCCTGGGTCAGGGCGTTAGCAATTTTCTCCCCCCTTTCCTAACCTAGGTGGTGGGTTCAAGTGCTAGTCTTTCGGATGAGACGAAAAACCGAGGTCCCTTCGTGTACACTGCATTGGGGTGTGCACGTTAAAGATCCCACGATTGACAAAAGGGTCTTTCCTGGCAAAATACATAGATAAAAATGTCCACCAACATACCCGTGTGACTTGGAATAATAGGCCGTGAAAAGTAGGATATGCGCCGAAATGGCTGCGATCTGCTGGCCGATGTGAATGCGTGATGTATTGTGTAAAAAAAAAATTCCATCTCACACGGCATAAATAAATCCCTGCGCCTTGAATATGTGCGCGATATAAATTGCATAAAATAAAAAAATATAAAAATAAAAAAATCCCTGCGCTTAGAACTGTACCCACGGAATACGCGCGATATAAGCCTCATATTGATTGATTGATTGAAATTTCGTGGAGATGAAAGCTCATCTCGGGTTACGTCTGCAACATTCTCACAGAGAAATGTACAGAGAGCAAAAGCAGGGAGATTTCACGTAGAGGCCAAAAGAGGAGAGGCGAGTTCTCACGATGAAGTAAGCATGCCATTGGAAGCGGAATACATGATTGGACTGTATGGGGGATACTGCATCAGATACAACATTACCGCTCTGGCACCAAACACCACGTGGTATCCTGAAAGCTTGGGAGTCTACGACCACAACCAGCGGAGATGCTTCTGAGACTCTCGACTGATTTATGTGTGTCAGTGTCAAAGTTTTTATATATGTTTAGAAGAAAAAAAAATTGTTTAAAAATGATCTGATGTGATTGAGATATACCAGTTACAGTGAAGACTGAAATTGTAAAGATTGAAGCCAATCTGACAGGAGTAACATTGCAAAACTGACCAAAATATCACTCCAACACAAACACCTCCATACTCATGCACGCACGCACACACAAGCGCCCAAACAACAAATACACTGGATTAACAATTGTCCTTTTTGCTTTCCCTTTGTTTCTTGAAAGTTCGTTTCTCCAGAGAATGGAGAGAGAGAGAGAGAAAAAGAGAGAGAGAGAGAGAGAGAGAGAGAGAGAGAGTTTCTTGAAAGTTCATTTCTCCAGAGAGAGAGAGAGAGAGAGAGAGAGAGAGTTTGTTTGTTTGTTTGCTTAATGCCCAGCCGACCACAAAGGGCCATATCAGGGCGGTGCTGCTTTGACATATAACGTGTGCCACACACAAGACAGAAGTCGCAGCACAGGCTTCATGTCTCACACAGTCACATTATTCTGACACAGGACCAACCAGTCCTAGCACTAACCCCATAATGCCAGACGCCTGGCGGAGCAGCCACTAGATTGCCAATTTTAAAGTCATGGGTATGACCCGGCCGGGGTTCGAACCCAAGACCTCCCGATCACGGGGCGGACGCCTTACTACTAGGCCAACCGTGCCGGTAGAGAGAGAGAGAGAGAGAGAGAGAGAGAGAGAGAGAGAGAGAGAGAGAGACACTATGCCATGTGGGACTAACAAAATGAAAGGGACACTAAGAGCAAGATATTGCAACACAACAACACACACACACATGCATACACGCACACACATACATGTACAACATATCAGTAACAAGGTTTTTTTTCAATGTCATTGTTATACTTTTTTTTTTATTGTTCGATCAGCCTGCACATCATTCAGTACTGGGAAGTTAATGTCAATAAAACAATGATTAAAAATGATCACTCACTCACACCCATGCATACAAACAACAAAAAATAAGGCTACAGCAAACAATCGAAATCTCATCGCACATTCCTAACATAAGCCACCCATTCTTCCCAATCCTCATGCGAACCAAGAAGTGCTTTACAGGTGCCACCCTTATCATGGAAGCTATTTACAGGTGCCACCCTTATCATGGAAGCTATTTACAGGTGCCACCCTTATCATGGAAGCTATCATGTACACAAGCTCAAAACTGCCCACGGTTTTTCATGACACAACAGCATCCTTCCACTGACTTGGGCATTTAACAGAAATCACCAAGAAGGGACTGCATTCTGTGAAGAATGGCAATATTGTTTGCCGAATTTTGTGTGTGGAGAAAATAAACCCTTCATAAATCGGAAAAATTTGATCAGCAATTCCCTACTCCGCACAGGAAGCCAGGCCGTCGATTTTCCACATGTGTCCAATTGGAAGGATATTGATAGCGAATGTAAAATCCTGGGCTGATCTGAGCCGTGTACTTGATTGTTTAAACGAGAAGGAATGTATCTTTAAACAGCAGCCACCACCTCACCTAACATCCCTCCCTTCAGCATTCCAATTGTCTACAAACTTGATTCCATTCAACAAAACTGCAGGTGCAATCCTTTGATCGATTTTCACGGTTCTTGACATTCAGGCGGTGCAGCAAACTCTTCAATATTCACACAAGTTAACTCGCTCATATTCATGTTCTTTCATTCCCGCAATTTGTCATGCTTCCAGCTTAAGTTCATGTCATATTTACATGGTGTTAAAAATGTGGGGATAGGGATAAGGAGCAGCTCAAAGGAAACAGAGGCTGATGGTATTGTGAGCTTGTGTTACGAAAAAAAAAAGAAGAAAAAAATGAACACAATGGCAATGAACCATTTTCTGAATGTATGACAAACCTGCCACTCCCACTCCCAGTGTTAGTGATCCATGATTTTTAAGTAGATGATTTTAACAGTACACATTAAAAGAGACATTTCAGAAAGCATTCACATAAACCAACAGCAGGGAAACTATGCAGACTATCCTCCAGAGGAAAGGAGAGCTACGTTAAAAACTACAACTACCAGATTGAAACATATATAAATTGCTTCCCCTTTTGATCATCATGTCAAACATCACAGATCTAAGGGGGAAACCCTGACACACCTTTGATTTTATCTGTACATTTATTGAATTTAAAGACAACACGGACAGCACTTTAGGTCAGTGTTCTTGGAAATATGATAGGCGTGCTTGTTATTACACACACGTGAACCTACGTTTTATGTTGTAGGTGTGTTGTCCTATACAATTGTTGTTATAATCGTTTACAGGCAGGAAGGGTGTGCCGAAGAAAATTTTCCATTTTTATGTAATATTTTAATGGACAATAAAGTGCTGTTATTGTTATTGTTATCTGTCCAGACTTCTACACGGAATGAGAGCACCCTTTCATTTGAGCACATACCCACACTTGTACGCCAATGACAGGGTAACCAGGCATGGAAATTGAAAAAAGTAAAAAAGGCTGAAATTTTGTAAGTAATATCAAAGTCGACGACGCGAAGCGTCTAGCCTTACTAGGGGGGTCCGGAGGCATGCCCCCCCACCCCCCAAAATTATTTTTTTCTCCAAAGAACCGAAATTGTGCAATTTTGCCATTAAATTCAGTTTTCACAACAATTTTTGCCTCCCCCGTTAATTTGTTTGGCGGACACTTTTGCTTGTTTGGCGGAACGAAAAAAAAATCGGTGGAAATTTGCCTTTTGGCGGACAATTCCCATGCCTGGTAACCTCAAGCCAAATCCTAGTACTGATCAGAAGACATGCCAGGGTGACCATGTTTATGTTCAGCCACAGAAAATATTGCCACCTTCGTACACAGAACCAATTCAATGTTAAGAGCACAGAAGTCTCAAAACTAGCTCTCTACTTCGAGCCCCATAGTGAACAATGTTCACTAACAGTTCCGCCAGTTTTGAAAATCCTGGCTTCCAAGGTCTGTGGATCGACGTGCCAGGGAGAGAGCATTCCCAATGTCCACGGTTCTAGTGTCATGTGCCTACGAGTGGTTCCCTCTTCCTCCCACGTCCAGAATCTCTTCCTTTATGATCAGGTTGACCGCTCTGAAAAGAAAAAGATGAGTAAAGTTGCTGAGCATGACGACAACTGCATACACAATTCGGCCCAAAATATATTTAGTACAAAAATACGAAATAAATTTTCAAAAATTGTTGTAAAAAATGTGAGGATATATGGGGGGGAGGGGGAGGGGAAGAAAGGGGGAAGGGGAAGGGAGTGGGGACAGTTGGACAGTGGGGACAGTTGGACAGTGGGGACAGTTGGACAGTGGGGCAGAACATAATGCTTGCGCAAATGAAAGTGAGAAATGTTAAGAAAAACTACACAATCCACCATGTACATCTTTGTATGTGACAAACATAAAGACACAAGCAATCATGTATTCAAGTTTTGAAAACTATCAAAAGTAGGTCTCTTTTCAGCACACTGCACTAGCCAGTTCCAAGTCTGCAAATGTATAAGGGAAGAAGAAGTCGGTACACCACACCAAACACACTCAAAATCAAGCAATAAAAAAAGGTAAATCTCAAGAAGAATTTTTTGTAGAAATGAATAAATCTAGTAGTATTATAATATGCATACAACTGCTCATTCTGCTTCATTTTTCATATATACACAGTCATGTAGGAATAAAACACTGAAGAGCATTTTCATTCCTGAATCATGACAGAAGACTGAAGGTTAAATGCAATAACGATGTACCCATGCATATTGACCAAGTTCAAAGAGTGAGTTGAATTCTTTTTAAAAAAAGTCTCTGCAGTCAATAGACGTTTTCCGGAAATAACTCTGTCAGAGAACTGGAAGAGGCGTGTCCCTAACTTTGAGGCAAAAAATGACATACCGCCGTCATGAAAAATCAGCAATCGCAGTGAGTAATTCACTCCTTTCTTTCTTTATTTGGTGTTTAACGTTGTTTTCAACCACGAAGGTTATATCGCGACGGGGAAAGAAGGGAGATGGGATAGAGCCACTTGTCAATTGTTTCTTGTTCACAAAAGCACTAATGAAAAATTTGCTCCAGGGCCTTGCAACGTAGTACATCTATATATATATACGACTTGTGTCTGTGTGTCTGTGTGTGTGTGTGTGTTCGCGATGCACGGCCAAAGTTCTCGATGGATCTGCTTCAAATTTGGTGGGCATATTCAGGTAGACCCCGGACACAACCTGGTCGATGAGAATTTTCAACACGTGCTCTCAGTGCGCAGCGCTGAACCGATTTTGGTATTTCTGTTCATCTTCCCAGATCCATTCCCAGTAACTCTTCCTTACCTTCTCCAGTGTTTTGCGTTTATCTCCCTTCCTTCGTGTGGCATCAATCCATATTCCCGTTACTATTTTTAGAACACAACGCTCAATCCATATTCCCGTTACTATTTTTAGAAGGTCACTGTCACAGCGAAGCCGGGTATTACTCTTCCTTATCTTCTCCAGTGCTTTGCGCGTTTATCTCCCTTCCTTCGTACGGTGCGGTACACCCGGCAAAGCCGGGTCTACTTCTTCCCGGCGAAGCGGGTATTCATCTAGTTGTACAATATATTACCTTACTGGGAGAATGCAAGTTTCCAGTACAAAGGACTTTTTTTTTTTGACCTCAGTTGCATGCAAGGTTGCTTCAACCCATCTTTTTTGCCTCTTTTGTCTTTTTTTCTTCTTTGTTTCTCTTTTTTATATTTAGTCAAGTTTTGACTAAATATTTTAACATCGAGGGGGAATCGAAACGAGGGTCGTGGTGTATGTGCGTGTGTGCGTGTGTGCGTGTGTGCGTGTGTGTGTGTGTGTGTGTGTGTAGAGCGATTCAGACTAAACTACTGGACCGATCTTTATGAAATTTGACATGAGAGTTCCTGGGTATGAAATCCCCGAACGTTTTTTTCATTTTTTTGATAAATGTCTTTGATGACGTCATATCCGGCTTTTCGTGAAAGTTGAGGCGGCACTGTCACGCCCTCATTTTTCAACCAAATTGGTTGAAATTTTGGTCAAGTAATCTTCGACGAAGCCCGGACTTCGGTATTGCATTTCAGCTTGGTGGCTTAAAAATTAATTAATGACTTTGGTCATTAAAAATCTGAAAATTGTAAAAGAAAATAAAAATTTATAAAACGATCCAAATTTACGTTTATCTTATTCTCCATCATTTGCTGATTCCAAAAACATATAAATATGTTATATTTGGATTAAAAACAAGCTCTGAAAATTAAATATATAAAAATTATTATCAAAATTAAATTGTCCAAATCAATTTAAAAACACTTTCATCTTATTCCTTGTCGGTTCCTGATTCCAAAAACATATAGATATGATATGTTTGGATTAAAAACACGCTCAGAAAGTTAAAACAAAGAGAGGGACAGAAAAGCGTGCTATCCTTCTTAGCGCAACTACTACCCCGCTCTTCTTGTCAATTTCACTGCCTTTGCCATGAGCGGTGGACTGACGATGCTACGAGTATACGGTCTTGCTGAAAAATGGCATTGCGTTCAGTTTCATTCTGTGAGTTCGACAGCTACTTGACTAAATATTGTATTTTCGCCTTACGCGACTTGTTTTTCTTTCTTTTTGGGCGGTGAGCATATCCTTCTTCATTGGTCTTTTCTTCTTTTTTTTTCAATGAAATTTTAATTTTGTTTTCTTTTGCATTACAGGTTACATTTCCATTAAATTACTTTTTAATTCAACAGCAATCTAGCTAAGGACAATGGGGATACACCTTTCGTAGCGCAAGTTCTTGTTGAAATACAATTTCCAATGGAATAGGCGATTTAGTTTTCTTAACTTTGCTAATGCACATTTTTGCTATCAATAAAACATGGTTAATTAACGCTGATTCCTGACATTTTTCGATTCCGAATAATACATCTGTAATAGACAATAAGAAAGCCCGACCTGTCAGACTGTTCAACATTTTTTCAATATAAGTCCAAAACCTTCTAATTCGGGGACACTCATAGAAAAAGTGTTCCATGACATCCAAAATATGTGGGCACTCGTTACAGTTTTTTGTTTGACTTACTTTCATTTTATGTAATAAAATATTGGTGGGATATAAATTGTGACAAATTTTCCATTGCAACACACGCAGGCGCACTTCTTTTGTCACCTGTCGGGGCAACAACCACGTCTGTTCAGTACAAAGGACTTAACATTTCTTACATACTGCTTGACTAAAATCTGTACAAACATTGACTATATTCTATACAAGAAACACTTAACAAGGGTAAAAGGAGAAACAGAATCCGTTAGTCGCCTCTTACGACATGCTGGGGAGCATTGGGTAAATTCTTCCCTCTAACCTGCGGGGGGTTACTACTACGTGTATACATTTTGAAGATAGAAAAAAAGCTACATATACACTTATTCAAGTCTTTGTCGCTATGTAAAAAGTATACACAGAAACTCCTTGATAATGCACATTACAAAGCACTAACAGATATGTTTAGTCAACTAAGTAAAAATATTAGTTTGTTACTCATTGATACAGTTTCCTTTTTTGTCAGTCTCACATGGTTTCTGCATAACTAAAGTTTGGGGATAATTTGCTGCATAGTTATGAAATGCATTCAGCTGATATATTCCTACTCTGAACAGAAAGCAGCCATGAGGCTGAAGATTTTCTGTGCGTATGCATATGGACAGACACTCTTACCCAACGAAAACACCAGAAAACATCTTTCGGGGTTAACACAGGGATCACATTAACAAACAATTGCTGCGTATTTGAAAATTTGCTTGACGGGTTGTCATTGCTTTTTGATCAAGACACATTTGGCATACGCAAAAATAATATCTCTTTTTTCTCAAATGTAATCTCGCGTAAAAATAAAAAGCATATCCTAGGCTAAATGGCTTGCCGACAAATCGAATTATACAGCTGCTGCTCTGTGATTATTGCATCTCTCGCAATGAAAAGAACTCTTTTACAAAATGATCCCTGACATACAAAAGTCACTGCACTTTTAAAACTAACGTGATCCCTGTTTAAAAAATGGTTTACAAAGGCAGGAAGATATCTCTAATGAAACTGATGTGTCCAAGTGTCAGTAAAACTTCACATGCACAGACAGATCTATACACATTTACCTGCACAACCCCTTTTATTGAATTTTGTTTTTGTTTTATGTTTTTCCCCTATTAGAACCCACTTTTGCCAAGTTCAAATATATATATATATATATACAAAATATTATTAAAAAATAAAGAAGCCATACAGGCATCCACACAACGCATGCAAAAGACATTCTCTTCACAACTGACCACACACAACCACATTACTAAACGATTGTGAGCTAAAATCAATTTAGAAGAACAAAAACACACACAAAACCCAAGTCAACCTTTGCAGCTTTTTAACTGACACCATGCACAAATTGAAAAAAAAGAAGAGGTAATTAACACAGAAAAATTTAAATGACAGCCACCACAAAGCTTGATTCAAAGTTTTTTCACAAGACATGTCATCTTTACTTTACTTCACTTTACTTTACTTTACATCTTCATCTCTACTTTACTTAATCTGGATTTTTACTTTCCATTTCTCAGAAATACATGTAATGTATTTTAATATTAATTTCCATACTAAAATGTTCAAAAAGACATACACAGAGGGAAAAAGCTAAAAAAAAATATTTATATTTGAAATCCAACTTGCGAATCAAAAGTGCGTGTTTGTGAAAGGGTGGGGAGGTGGGGGTAACACTCAGTATAGGGTACTGTTGCTAATGGGAAAAGCATATAATATCACAATAAATAAACAAAGAACACACACACAGACACACATCTGTTAACACAAAAACTCAGCAGGATAACCCTAAAGTATTACAATTAAAAATAAAAATAAAAATAAAAATCACTTGGATGTCTACCGAAAACCTACAGCCTGGCTGCTTGGTCAGTTCCTGTGCAGAGTGAGAATTTCTTAACAACTAATAACATTGATTCTCTCAAATATTAAAAAGCAGCCAAGCCGAAGAGTTTTGGTCTGTGTCCAATTGGAAGGATGCTTCTATCCTGTGAATGAAAAAATCCTGAACACATGTTGTGATTTACAAGATAATTTACACGAGAAGTACATAACTTGTACTGCATCTTCAAGTCCATTAAAAAGCCGCTTTGAAAAAACAAAATACCAACCCAGTAGCAGACACTACATGTATGGTTTGTTTGTTTGTTTGTTTGTTTGTTTGCTTAACGCCCAGCCGACCACGAAGGGCCATATCAGGGCGGTGCTGCTTTGACATTTAACGTGCGCCACACACAAGACAGAAGTCGCAGCACAGGCTTCATGTCTCACCCAGTCACATTATTCTGACACCGGACCAACCAGTCCTAGCACTAACCCCATAATGCCAGACGCCAGGCGGAGCAGCCACTACATTGCCAATTTTAAAGTCTTAGGTATGACCCGGCCGGGGTTCGAACCCACGACCTCCCGATCACGGGGCGGACGCCTTACCACTAGGCCAACCGTGCCGGTTACTACATGTATGGTTACAATTCTACATTCTTAAAAGGACAAATAATAATGTATGTTACAAGTGAAATATGAACACCCCTACGAGTACTATTTCCATAAGTGCAGAAGTCATAATGGAAAAACAAAAAGAGAGCTGCTTTTGGTTCTGAAAACCTCCCAGCTGGGGTACGTCAAAAGACAAACAAAAACAAAAAAGTAAAAAATACACACAGAGCAAGAGCTTTGTGAGTGTAAAAGTAACCATACAGACTTCACCATCAAATATTATGTGAGCACGCAAAATATACAAGCAGGGATGAAAGTTCCCAAAAGGAAATCAGGAATTCCCAATTTGAAAAGTTATTCTTCAAACACTCAGTGAAAATGTTGAAAAACGGCAAACAGATTAGGAGCCATGGCAACCCACAGCCAAGTGTTTCCTGATGTTGAACATGACCATTCTCAACTTTCATCCCTGTGCAAGTGTACCATGTATGGTTTGGATGGAAGAGAAAGGAAGCGTGCTAGTAGTGCTAGACACAGCAGGGAGAAGAGTGCACAAGCATATACACCTCCGGTCTAGCAATACTCACAGGATGTGCTGTCTTTCCCTTTGCGTTGCTTGCCTTCCGGCCTGAGAAATGCCCCACCAAATCATGCATCAGCCTTGCAGTAAATAACAAAGTCTGGTCTAATCCATCCCCTCCCTTACATCTCTACTTGTGTATTACCCACCCTGTATTTGCCTTAGCCTTGATTGCCTTCAGGCCTGAGAAATGCCCCACCATGCATCAGCCTTGCAGTAGTACTATAAAATCTAGTCTTCCATCCCCTTCCTTCCATCTCTACTTGTGTATTACTTACCCTGACTTTGCCTTAGCCTTGCTTGCCTTCCGGCTTGAGCAATGCCCAACAAAATCCTGCATCAGCCTTGCAGTTAATAACAAAGTCTGCCCCACCCCCCCACCCCCCCCCCCCCCATCCATCTCTACTTGCGTATTACCCACCCTAAATTTGCCTTTGTGTTGACAATGCCTTCTGGCCTGAGAAATGCCCAACAAAATCATGCATTAGCCTTGCAGTATTATAAAATCTAGACTTCCATCCCATCAACACTCCTCTCGGTACCATCTCTACTTGCATATTGCCTGCCTTGTGTTTCCCCTTTGTGGTGTGTACCTTCCGGCCTGAGACATGCTCAACCAATTCATGCATCACACTTACAATAAATAATATCTTATGTCCCCTCAACGTTCCCCTCCCTTCCATTTTCCTACTTGCGAAGTACCCACCATGCCCTGCTCTCCTCCCTATCCCCAACGCAGAGCATCTTTCTTTCCACACAAATAGATATTTCAACCCGTTTTCCCTTTCATCAAACCACTACAAGTACAACAGTGGGATGAGTTACCCTGTCTTTACAATGTCACAAAAGGAGAAAGAGGGGGGACTGTACCGTACTTTCCGGGTTACAAGGCGCTACAGCGCATAAGGCGCACCCCCGTCTTTTTAAACAAAATTGTAATCCAGTCACCCATTGGGCGCAGGGGGCCGATAGGGCGCACCAAAATTAAAAAAGTATACCGGTAACAAACGGTCGAAGAATGAAAATAAGCCGCACATCAAAGGAAGAATACAGAGTGGAAATATGTGTGCTCTGTGTGTGCGGCGAGATCAAAGGCAGGTCCATTGTGATAGCTGGGTTGCCATGTTTAGACACTGACCTTCTTCCCAGGGGTCAATGACCCAGTTTTTGCTGTGAGAGGTGTTTCCCCTGTCATAGATCTGAGAGAGGAAACACTTCCTGCACCGGGGTCAGTGACCGAGTTTAACCTATGGGGCGGTCTCTTTGATGTCTTGAGAGGAAACTTGGCCAGGGTAGTACCTAGTAGCTGAAACATGCATTATCACAAGTTGTTTGACTGGTACTCAGGCGGTCTCTTTGATTTTTTTTCGTATTTCATACACGGATTAGGCGCTTCGTTATACAAGACGCAGGGGTCAAACTCGAGGAAAAAAGTCGCGCCTTATGACCCGGAAAGTACGGTACTTTCAATACTGTAACTGTAAGGGAAAGGAAAAGAGAGAAACCTTCACTGCTTCACTTTCTAAAATGCCTCTGGCATTACAGTTGACTGGATACTCCTTCATCCACAGGTAAAATAAAAACTTGTTGGCCTGTTTGTCAATTCCCTTCAATACAAGGATAAAAACAACACAAATACAGGTCCTGTTTGGTTAGTAGACTGGTAGTTGTACATGTAACCGATAACCATCAAAATGGGGGAGTTAAAGTGCATACAAAATTTTAATTAAAAAAAAATTACCTGTACATTAAAAATCTTAAAACCACTTATCTAATCAAATTAATATTTGAGACCAAATATATACAGTGGGAAACCCCCTTTAACACTCTGCCATTTAAAAGTTCCCTCTTTTAAGACACCGATTTCACTTTTTTAAATTTTTTTACTTTTTTTTCCATTTTCATTACTTTATTGTCCTATTGCTGGGAAATTCGGGTCGCTTCCTCCCAGTGGAAAGCTAGCAGCAACGGAGTCGCGCTACCAAGGTGTCTGCGTGTTTAGGTGTATTCAGCCACCTGCACTTATGGCAGAATGACCAAGGTCTTTTACGTGTCATTGTGATGACACGGGGGTGGGACATGGCTTCCGTCTCTGGGTCTGCACATAAAGTTGACCCGTGTCCGTCCCGGCCCGAATTCGAACCTGCGACCTTCTCTGATATTCTGTTCAGTATGTATCATTGTACAGCCAATGACAATTGACGAACAAACGTCTGGGAGTCTGATGACACTGACCTGCTTCGACCGCCTTTGCTCTTTCCTTTCTTGTATCGTGCGCTCTTCATGACTTTGCCGGCAGCGTGATGATTGGAGGAAGGGGGAGCGGAGGGGGCACCGTTGTTGCTGTCTGAGGGTGAGCTGGCTCCGTTACTCTGAGAATTGGGGGTGCCAACATTCAGGCTTGCAGTGTCTGGACTCTGAGGGTCTCCTGTAAACAAATCATGGTTGGATGTAAAAAGTCTATGAAGATTCAAGGCAAACATTTCTGACATAAAATGGAGCGATTTTCTAATGCGCAGGCAATAGTGACTTTTTTGTGTCTGGTGTCACGAACTGAAAACTCTGCCTGAACAATCCCTCTCAATGCGGTCAATGCGCCTGCGCTAACATGGGGAGATTAATCAGGTCGTGAACAACCTAACCCTAACCCGAATCCCAACCCTAACTTCGTTCGGTCAAAGGGTCGCATTTTTTAAGTCCAAGATTGGCGCATGCGCATTGACAGCAATGAGAGGGATTGTTCAGGAGAGCTTTCAGTTCATGCCACCGGGGAGTAAACAAACTATCCAGCAAGCAGAGTATGCAATGCAAAAACTTTCACAAACTTGTTGATCATGTCTTTTGCACTTTGCTTTTTGGACCCACATTCAAAGTTTCAAATATATCTATAATAAAATTATCAATGTATATGCATACAATTCAAAACCTGACAGAGGCAACACAAGAAAAAATGTTCCATATATAATGGTTCCATCCATTCAGCATAAAAAGAGAAATAAACTTACTGTTTCTGTCAGACTGATCTGTGACACCGCTTACAGCCTGTTGCAAAAAAAAACAAGTCGCGTAAGGCAAAATTACTACATTTAGTTAAGCTGTGGAACTCACAGAATGAAACTGAACGCACTGCATTTTTTCACAATGACCGTAGTCCGCCGCTTGTGCAAAACGGAGTGAAACTGACGAGCCTGTTCAGCGCGGTAGTGGTTTCGCTGTGCTGCATAGCACGCTTTTCTGTACCTCTCTTCGTTTTAACTTTCTGAGTGTGTTTTTAATTCAAACATATCATATCTATATGTTTTTGGAATCAGGAACCGACAAGGAATAAGATGAAATTGTTTTTAAATCGATTTCGGAAATTTAATTTTGATCATAATTTTTATATTTTTAATTTTCAGAGCTTGTTTTTAATCCAAATATAACATATTTATATGTTTTTGGAATCAGGAAATGATGTAGAATAAGATGAACGTAAATTTGGATCGTTTTATATGAAAAAAAATTATTACAATTTTCAGATTTTTAATGACCAAAGTCATAAATTAATTTTTAAGCCACCAAGCTGAAATGCAATACCAAAGTCCGGCCTTCGTCAAAGATTGCTTTACAAAAATTTCAATCATTTTGATTGAAAAATGAGAGTGTGACAGTGCCGCCTCAATTTTTACAAAAAGCCGGATATGACGTCATCAAAAGTATTTATCGAAAAAATGAAAAAAAACCGTCCGGGGATATCATTCCGAGGAACTCTCATGTCAAATTTCATAAAGATCGGTCCAGTAGTTTGGTCTGAATCGCTCTACACACACACACGCACAGACAGACACACACACACACATACACCACGACCCTCGTCTCGATTCCCCCTCTATGTTAAAACATTTAGTCAAAACTTGACTAAATGTAAAAAGAGAGCATTTGTTTTATTACAGTGTATATGTTTACAAAATCATCATAAAACAACAAAGACTATGATATCAATTCTTAATGTTTTCCCTCAATAACACCCCATCCTAAATTTGTGAGAAGCAATTATCCGAGATCAGGAAACAATTCATTCATCAAATGAGCAATTTCCACACAAGAAAGTAAACTTCACAATGTGCAATTAACTCATTGTCTACCAGGTACGGATAAATCCGCACCCACTCATATGGCTTTATCTGACCAGGTACAGATATATCCGTACACACAGTCACTTCAGTCACTTCCTGTAACGTCCATCTAACGCCTGCATTCCATCCTGTTGATACACAGTTTCTACAATTCTGAGTGACCTGCTGCAGCACAGCTGGTCTCGGCTAAAAAAAACTTGGTCAACATAGGTGGGGTAGAAAGTGTTAAGGAAAACCTTCAAGAAACAAAAAAACCTCCTTCCAAGCTGGCTGTTGGGGCTGTATTTCCTTCTTCAATGATAAACCATAGATCGAACAAACTTGCAAGTATAACTATAAACATGTCTCCAATTTCCAAATGAAAAACTGTCAATCACTGCAGTAATATACAAAACAGAAATTCATCATCATCGATTCAAAGCTAAAATTCTATTTGTTTGCTGAATAGATGACTTACAGCAGCAGATGTGACTGAAGATTTGGAAAACAGCCGATCAGATTCTTTGAATTTCCTGTTGCGTTTGTCTGCTTTGCTGAAAAAGGATGAAGAATAAAATAGTCAGCATTCACCTGACCTTCACTACAGGGTTTAAATCTTTAAAGGTGCATGTGCCTGAAAAGTAAACCAAAATAAAGATAAAAGAAGGTCAACATAAACATAAACATTTAGACAAAAGGGCAACACTAGAGGGAAGGTAAGGAAAGCATTGTTTGAGGGGTATCACATTAAAGTCTCAGATATGGTCAGCTAGGCTTTTACTTGGGTTAAGAGCATCCCTCCATTTAGTCACATACCAAAAATTAACACCCATGACTGCTTGCTGTGGTGAGTTCGATTTTTTTTTATGAATTCATTTCTGACACAAGTGCTTTTTACAAATTAATTTGTAAACCAAAATACAACTGCGCACATAGAGCATCTAGGTTGTTCATTTTTTGGTAAGTGACCAATTGGAGAGATGGTCTTATTCCACGGACTGGGTGGCCGAGTGGTAACGCACTTGCGCTCGGAAGCGAGAGGTTGCGAGTTCGACCCTGGGTCAGGGCGTTAGCAATTTTCTCCCCCCTTTCCTAACCTAGGTGGTGGGTTCAAGTGCTAGTCTTTCGGATGAGACGAAAAACCGAGGTCCCTTCGTGTACACTACATTGGGGTGTGCACGTTAAAGATCCCACGATTGACAAAAGGGTCTTTCCTGGCAAAATTGTATAGGCATAGATTAAAAATGTCCACCAAAATACCCGTGTGACTTGGAATAATAGGCCGTGAAAAGTAGGATATGCGCCAAAATGATCTCACACGGCATAAATAGATCCCTGCGTCTTGAGTCAGAGTCTGGAGATACGCGCGCAATATAAGACTTCATATAACATGTATTAATGATGTAAAAGCCTGATCAGATGTAAGGCAAACTGCTTTAACCAGACTTCGGCCGCCTTGAAGGTTTTTCACATGTCTGTTACACTTACAAGAAACAAATCTGAAAATTACATGTCATTTCCTTGATTAAGATCTAACGACTAAATCACAACTGGACACTTAGCTACAAGTATAAGCGTAACAAGAACAGACTGTATTGTAGAACTTTCTAAAGTACTTTCCAAGACGGAACATTTTGTCTGCTTGCTTTGAATTTCCTTAACAGATACATGAAACTCACTTGGTATTTGTCAGATATCGATCCCATCCTTTTATGATGTTCCCATAGAGCTGAGTGTCTTCCAAATAGCTTCCCTCAAAGGCATAAATCTGTCGCTCCAAATTAGCAAGTGTTTCCTGAAACAATCAAATGTTACGGTTTCATGCTAAGACTAAGAGTAACAATATTTCTGGAAAATTCAGGAAGAAATTTGTAAATAAGGCAATCCAAGATATGGGAGAAGAAATTCTGTCACGAAGTCAGCAGCTATCCGTACCATCTGCTGTCAATCTCATTCTCAAATTCAGAAAAAGAGGAAGTAGAAGAATTAAGAAGTAGAAAAAGAAGGGGAGAAGAAGGCAGGTTTCACAGTATTGTGTTGGTCACTGGATCAAAAGTTTGTATGCTAATCCTTTCTGTTACAGATTGCATTGTGTAACATTGCTTGGTATATTTTTGATTGTGGTGGAATTATAAAGAGACAGAAAAGACAATTTCAGCGCATTTTGTGCTTTGTTGCGATCTAAAAAAAACGTTGCTATAGTTCAATTCATCTGTACATGTGCTCTTACTCTCCGTGCACTGTTCTAACATACCAAAGGAGACATTTCAAGTGTGCTGTCGAGAGACCTACGCTACTTTCGAAATCTCAGCCCGCTTCTCCGCATCAAACACTGTACATAAGGAAGACGTGGAACTTGCGAAGAAAATGCGAAAAAGTGTTTGTGGGTTATCGTCCCTAGTCACATGCTGACGGCGAAAACAAAATGGCGGATCGCGTAGGTACCGATCGCGTGCGAGGTGGTGGTAAATTGTGCTCGGCTTTTTGTTGCAAGAACGCCCGTTACAAACAGCTCTGCTTCGGGAAAACTTTCCACAAGTTACCTAAAGAAGAAAAAAGGTGGGTTGTGCAGTGATTATTTCATCAGGTTTACCTTCTTCAACTCACTCAGATAAGCCAACTGTCTCTGGGCATTTTTGTCTGCTATGATACTACAGTATTTATAGAACTAATATGCAAATGAAATATTACAAACATAGCATGGATCGGTTCATCCTGAGATTTCTGTACTAGCTGTACTATGTACGCGTGTGTCTGCGTGTGTACCTGAGCCTGTGTTCACTGTACTTACGACTGTGAGTGCGAGTCAGCAGTCAGTACAAAACAACAGTTTACACTTGATGACAAACTACCCGTGGGCATATTTGCCGAAATCTTTATCAAACCTTGCTTACGGGAAAACTGCAGTACAAAGGTACATCACTCATCCGTTTTGCGTTCAGGCAGAGCGTTAGATTTAGACTGAAGATCTGATTTATTTTTTGTCTTTCCTTTTTGCTTAGTTTAACAATAACATTGTTGTTTTTATTGTCAAACTAGGTGCAGAATATGGATGCAATTCACAAGGCGAGAGGACTTTGAAAAGCTGCAGCCAGCTGATGTTCAAGGTCTCAAGCTTTGTACTGATCACTTTGAGGCCAACCAGTAAAACAATCCTGCAGAGAGGATCACTTGTGTGGAATGCTGTCCCGACATTGTTTGCGGTGCCCAATCCACCACCGAAGGTTATTTATTTATTGGTTTTAGGTTTTTGCAAACCAATGAAGCACACTATTAAATGCAGGTTGAGTAATGACAAGTTTGAGGCTGATGTAAGAATTGAAAAAACCCAGCATTGTTCCCATCAAATAATGCCTGTTTGCATTTAGCGCAAAAAAATGATAAGGCCAACAAAAAAAAGTTACTTATTTTGGATCGACGTCTTGATTATGATGATATGATGAACTTATTTTGCCAAAAAACAGCCCCAAATGGCAAAAAAAGTATAGGGTCGGCGTCAACAACAAAAAAGTTGTATGTTTCTGGTCACCTGACCCTACCTATGTTTTCCCGACGACCCTAGACTTTTATTTTGCATTTTCAAAAATAAAAGGGGTATTCGAAAATCAATTGTTTTCCTGTTTTTCAACAAAATAAGTTAAAAAGATGGTTTAAAAAAAAAGTTTAGAAAAAAAATCTCCACCTTTAGTCATGTTAGGCCACAAAAAAAGTCTGTTAAAGGTAACATAGGCCCCCCCAAAATAGCGTCGGTAGGTCGGCTTTTTGACTCACATGCGAAGCAAAAGTGAGTCTATGTACTCACCCGAGTCGTCCGTCCGTCCGTCCGTCCGTCCGTCCGGACGTCCGTCCGTCCGTCCGGAAAACTTTAACGTTGGATATTTCTTGGACACTATTCAGTCTATCAGTACCAAATTTGGCAAGATGGTGTATGATGACAAGGCCCCAAAAAACATACATAGCATCTTGACCTTGCTTCAAGGTCAAGGTCGCAGGGGCCATAAATGTTGCCTAAAAAACAGCTATTTTTCATATTTTTCCCATTTTCTCTGAAGTTTACCTCACCTATATATGATATATAGGGCAAAGTAAGACCCATCTTTTGATACCAGTTTGGTTTACCTTGCTTCAAGGTCAAGGTCACAGGAGCTCTTCAAAGTTGGATTGTATACATATTTTGAAGTGACCTTGACCCTGAACTATGGAAGATAACTGTTTCAAACTTAAAAATTATGTGGGGCACATGTTATGCTTTCATCATGAGACACATTCGGTCACATATGATCAAGGTCAAGGTCACTTTGACCCTTATGAAATGTGACCAAAATAAGGTAGTGAACCACTAAAAGTGACCATATCTCATGGTAGAAAGAGCCAATAAGCACCATTGTACTTCCTATGTCTTGAATTAACAGCTTTGTGTTGCATGACCTTGGATGACCTTGACCTTGGGTCAAGGTCACATGTATTTTGGTAGGAAAAATGTGTAAAGCATGTGAGTCGTATGGGCTTTGCCCTTCTTGTTATTTTTGTATTTTAGCCATCTGAATATTTTAATTTTATTTTTTAATGCCCCCCAAAAGTCTAGGGCCGGTGGGAAAAAAATAGGGTCGGTCCGGATATCGTAAACAGATTATTTTTTGTTTTGCCTTACCAGAAACATACACTTTTTTGTGTGGCCTAAGACCAATGCCATGAAATTGGGAGAATTGTTTCATTGTGACTGGGTGTTGGTTGTGAGTTTGTCAGTTAAAGAGCTGTGCATTTGCAGGTTGCTAGTGGGAGGAAGCCACCATCGCAAAGGGTAGCTACAAATGAAGCCAGCACCGACCTGTCGCCTGATGCACAAATTGTTCAACCAGGTAAGAGATTTTTAACCATGAAGAACACCCTGACATCAAAAAATGTTTAAACCCATCCATTACATAGTTGATAATTGCTGTATAGGGTGACGGGCGCTGTGGCGGGGTGGTAAGACGTCGGTCTATTAACTCGGAAGGTCGAGGGTTCGAATCCCGGTCGCGGCCGCCTGGTGGGTTAAGTGTGGAGATGTTTCCGATCTCCCAGGTCAACTTATGTGCAGACCTGCTAGTGACTTATCCCCCTTGGTGTGTACACGCAAGCACAAGATCTTGTAATCCATGTCAGAGTTCGGTGGGTTTTAGAAACACAAAAATACCCCGCACGCTTCCTCCGAAAGCGGCGTATGGCTGCCTAAATGGCGGGGTAAAAACGATCATACACGTAAAATTCCACTTGTGCAAAAAAAATGAGTGCACGTGGGAGTTTCAGCCCACGAGCGCAGAAGAAGAAGAAGCTGTATAGGGCGGATGCATGGATGGATGAAATTGTACCTGTAGTTCCAACACGTAAAGATGGGAAACATATCCTGTTAGAGGCATGGTGTAACAAGAAACAATTAAGTGGCTCTATTCCCATCTCCCCCCCTTTCCCCGTCGCGATATAAGCTTCGTGGTTGAAAACGACGTTAAACACCAAATAAAGAAAGAAAGAAAGAGGCATGGTGTGTGAGGAGTTTACCTGGTACTGTTGTCCTAATCAATCAGTCAATCAATCAATCAATATGAAGCTTATATAGCACGTATTCCGTGGGTACAGTTCTAATGGCCTCACCCATTCAGTACCAAACAAGGTCAATTCCATCATTGTTCCACATCGTATCCATAGTTGCTAATACACTTCATTTCTGGCCTGCCTTCCTACGCTATTGTTTATTTTCATTTTGTGATTTAATTACACGTGTTTTAATTTCTTCCAGGTTGTAACTTGTTATAAACGGTTATACACGTAAAATTCCACTCGTGCAAAAAACATGAGTGTACATGGGAGTTTCAGCCCACGAACGCAGAAGAAGAAGAAGAGGAAGTAACTTGTTATGGTTATGTTATTTTATGTGTGTTTTCTTTTTTAGATGACATTCAGGCGATCCTGGAGGACATAGGATGTAAAGCATCAAAGTCGTCATCTTCCCCATCCCCTCGTGAAGCGGAACTTCGGCAGAAGGTCAACAAACTGAGGAGCAAGGTTTTCCGATTAGAAAAGAAAACGATGGAACCCCGTGTAAAACGAGCGAGTAAATTAGCCAAGCCTCCCAAGAAAGACTTTGTAGTAGAACAGTTGTCTCATATATTATCAGGCGAGGCGAGCTATTTTGCCATTTATGCCTGTTACATATTTACCGGTTATCTGCTGCTGTGTCCAATCCTGGCAGAGACGGGAACGCATGTTACCAAGGAGCTGAAGGAGAGTCAATGAGATGAGAGAATGTGATTAACAATTGCCAACTCTCTCCGTACAAAGAGGGTCCAAAATTGTATAAAAAAAATAGATGGTAGGCAATTCAAAATTAAAAAAAGGACTCTCGGAGCATGGACTTAATGAGTCAAAAATTAAAGAAGGCTCTATGAGCCGAAGTACATGTTTTGTCTATTGTCTTTTTTATTTTGAATTCCCTACCATCTATATTTTGATACAATTTTGGACCCTCCCTGGTGTGTTGTTTCTGATGTACCTTTTAGTCTGTTTACAGTAACATAGGCACACAAAAAGAGGGTCGGTAGGTCGGCTTTTCTGAAAAAATTTTTATAACCATCTTTTTAAATTATTTTGCAAAAAAAACAGGAACAAAATTGATTTTTTTTCTTTTTCTTTTTTTCCAAATGCCAAAAAAAAAAGTCTAGGGTTGGTCTAGAAAAATAGGGTTGGTCGGGATACCGTAAACAGGCTATTTTGCTTTGTTTTGCCTAAGCAAAGACTAACAAACTTTCTTTAGGGTCTGACATTGTATATACTATACAATTTTTGGGGTATTAACTAAATACATGTATACAGTTTTCGATTCCTTTTATACTTTTTCACAAATTAGCCCCCCCCCCCCCCCCTTTTTTTTGTGTAGTCTGCCCTGGGGGCGGGAGGTCTCCTAATTTCGGTTTCTAGGGTCACCTTATGCTTCCCCATGAGCTGAGAACTTAATTTAAAATGAGCCTCGATTTTTTTATTTGTATTTTGTAATTGTGCCTTTGTCCAGTCACATGATTTCACTTTGTACTTAAAAACTTGGCGCTGTCATCATTTATTGCTATTTGTTGTTCAGTATTTATTGCTATTGGGCATCAGTTATTCAGTTGCCCTCTTTCGAATGAGCCATGCATGCATTATGGATGTGTTTAGCAATGTAAAAGAAGAAACAATGTGAAGCAAACATATAGCACCAAATAAAATAACCGAATCAGAATGGAAACTTCTTCAGTGTATGTGTGTGTGTGTGTGTGTGTGTGTTTGCTGTTTTAAATACCGAAAATGTGAAAATAAAGCAAGTCACAGCATGAGAAAGATCGACTGTACTAGTCATGACAAAGCAGGAGACAGCCTGGTCAGCATGTAGAAAAGGGGAATAACTCGTATTTAGCCATTCTCATTTCTAAGCATGCCCAATGAGGAAGTTATCCTTCTTCCCATTGTAGTTTCTTTGTCCGCATGCTGTATGTAATCACTTTTAGGTAAGGGAGACCACTCACATAATTATTCCCATACTCAAATTATTTCATTTATGCTAAAAGACCTATCTACTGTCCACTCATAATTATTGACAAACGAATATGAAGAAATATCTGCTTATGATACATTTTTGAATAACAGTTACATCTCTATGAAACGCAAACAATGTAAATTACGACTTCTTTCTCATGGTGATCACTGATTGAAACTGGAAGTGGAAAGACTATGGGCGTATGGCGCCAGGACCATTTCTTCCATCTCGCATTTAATTCCACAGACAGCAAAACACGCGCAACTTGAATCGGGAAACACAATAAGGTTAAAAAGGTTGTGACAAACAAGATCTTACCGCGATCTCCGCCCTGCGGCGCACAAGCTCGATCAATTCAGCTCTAGTGTCTGGCGGTTGTGAATTTTTTGTCGTCGCCATTTTTCTCTAAATCTTACGCACCTAAGAGTTATGTCCCTTACCATCCACAAGGGGAGTAATCAAGGATTTTCAAAGCAAGCACTCGGGCATGAGTTTCTTTCCCTTTCTTGGAGGTGCCACGCCCCTTTCTCCTCCGTTCGTTGTGCGTGTGCGTGTGTGTGTGTGTGTGTGTGTGTGTGTGTGTGTGTGTGTGTGTGTGTGTGTGTGTGTGTGTGTGTGTGTGTGATATAAAGACTTTAAATCTCTCACACATCCTTCATCTACTGGGAACATATTTGATTTGACGTAATATAACTGGCTTACATAGGAAAAGCATTCACTTCAAGTTTACATGATGACAAATCTTTCTTTCCTCAGTTCCTGCTTGTATGGGGCTATCCATTTCCACACACAATATTGTCTCCTGCAAAACTAGTTGTCCTTATAAACGCAAAGAAAAGGGAATAACAACAAAGAAACACACAAACAAAAAGAATTTACAAAATAAAAAGCGTAAGGAAACAAAAATGTTAACAAATTTTAATTCCCATGAGAAAACACAAAATTATGTTCTTTTTCCTCATTCAATAGAACTAGGTATCCTTTGTTGACATGAGAAAACTGATGCTTCTGATGAACTAATATTAGAAAGATTGATATGGCATGCTATCCCTGTTGCGAGGCCTGGTAGCTCAGCTGGTACAGCACCGGCCTTTAATTATTGTGATACACGAGTCTAATCTAATTCAGGTCGGAACAGACACTGTTCAACTTAATTTGCAGCATAAAATATGGTATTCATGTCCCAGCCCCGTGTCACCGCTGTAGCTGTACAGGCTGACCCCAGCATTGTCATTCGACTGAGTCTGACCAAAGAGCAGGAGGCTGATTACACCTTAACACACAGTATTATTAACACACTTAGGCAGTGCGACTCCTGTTCAACTGGGAGGAATTTAGCGACACACATTATTATTAACACACTTAGGCAGTGCGACTCCTGTTCAACTGGGAGGAATTTAGCGACACACAGTATTAACACACTTAGGCAGTGCGACTCTTGTTCAACTGGGAGGAATTTAGCGACACACAGTATCATTAACACACTTAGGCAGTGCGACTCTTGTTCAACTGGGAGGAATTTAGCGACACACAGTATTATTAACACACTTAGGCAGTGCGACTCCTGTTCAACTGGGAGGAATTTAGCGACACACAGTATTATTAACACACTTAGGCAGTGCGACTCCTGTTCAACTGGGAGGAATTTAGCGACACACAGTATTATTAACACACTTAGGCAGTGCGACTCCTGTTCAACTGGGAGGAATTTAGCGACACACAGTATTATTAACACACTTAGGCAGTGCGACTCCTGTTCAACTGGGAGGAATTTAGCGACACACAGTATCATTAACACACTTAGGCAGTGCGACTCCTGTTCAACTGGGAGGCATTTAGCGACACACATTATTATTAACACACTTAGGCAGTGCGACTCCTGTTCAACTGGGAGGAATTTAGCGACACACAGTATTATTAACACACTTAGGCAGTGCGACTCCTGTTCAACTGGGAGGCATTTAGCGACACACAGTATTATTAACACACTTAGGCAGTGCGACTCCTGTTCAACTGGGAGGCATTTAGCGACACACAGTATTATTAACACACTTAGGCAGTGCGACTCCTGTTCAACTGGGAGGAATTTAGCGACACACAGTATCATTAACACACTTAGGCAGTGCGACTCCTGTTCAACTGGGAGGAATTTAGCGACACACAGTATCATTAACACACTTAGGCAGTGCGACTCCTGTTCAACTGGGAGGAATTTAGCGACACACAGTATTATTAACACACTTAGGCAGTGCGACTCCTGTTCAACTGGGAGGAATTTAGCGACACACAGTATTATTAACACACTTAGGCAGTGCGACTCCTGTTCAACTGGGAGGCATTTAGCGACACACATTATTATTAACACACTTAGGCAGTGCGACTCCTGTTCAACTGGGAGGAATTTAGCGATACACATTATTATTAACACACTTAGGCAGTGCGACTCCTGTTCAACTGGGAGGAATTTAGCGATACACATTATTATTAACACACTTAGGCAGTGTGACTCCTGTTCAACTGGGAGGAATTTAGCGACACACAGTATTATTAACACACTTAGGCAGTGCGACTCTTGTTCAACTGGGAGGAATTTAGCGACACACAGTATTATTAACACACTTAGGCAGTGCGACTCCTGTTCAACTGGGAGGCATTTAGCGACACACAGTATTATTAACACACTTAGGCAGTGCGACTCCTGTTCAACTGGGAGGCATTTAGCGACACACATTATTATTAACACACTTAGGCAGTGCGACTCCTGTTCAACTGGGAGGAATTTAGCGACACACAGTATCATTAACACACTTAGGCAGTGCGACTCCTGTTCAACTGGGAGGAATTTAGCGACACACAGTATCATTAACACACTTAGGCAGTGCGACTCCTGTTCAACTGGGAGGAATTTAGCGACACACATTATTATTAACACACTTAGGCAGTGCGACTCCTGTTCAACTGGGAGGAATTTAGCGACACACAGTATTATTAACACACTTAGGCAGTGCGACTCTTGTTCAACTGGGAGGAATTTAGCGACACACATTTTCCAACACTGGGATGATTAAGGGATACAAATTAACATGAAAAATAAAATAGTTTGACTTGACTGTGACAAGTTTAAGTTATAAGTGGTCAGAGGGCTGGTCCCCGCAGTACCCCCTGAGAAATTCATCCAGCAACAAAAATCAAAAAGACAAGTGAAACAACGAGTGAACAAAGACTTTACATCATCAGCCACAGTCAGAAATATCACAAGAAACAACAGCCAGTGCTTTACTGTGGAGTGTACTAAAACACCAGTGTACAAGTACTCTTTTTTCACAAGAACAGTTATTGACTGGAACAACCTTGATGACAACACGATCCAGTCGTCAACGGTCAACGAATTCAGAGGAAAACTGCCAACCGCTGACTAAAACACCAAGTGCTCTCCCCAAATTCCGCCAACGTATATTCCCAAGCTTGGGACCTGTTGGCGTAACATATCAAGATCAAGATCAAGATAAGCCAGCAACAATAATACAAGTGCACGCTTATAAGCTTTGTTTGCACATTGTGCTCCATTTACTAATGGATTGTATGCGGCTTTGTTGTATGACATTTTTCTGAATAAAATTGTTTAAACCAACAATAATACAAAGTTCTTATAAAGGGCCTTTTCGATGTTGACCTGTTCAAAAACAAAAAACTTTTTTTTTACCATAAATCATTGTTTCCTTTGGGTCAATTAAGGCCCAAATAGTGAATTGTACCTTACTAGCCGAATTAATGACCGAATTATCTATTCACAATTTGGCCTCAGCCTTTCCTATCAACACTGTAGGAATGCTTAGTTAAGATTAGAGGCAAGCTTTCTATGCCATGGTCAAGGCTGTAGTTGCTTGATGCATTATAACTGAAAGGCACAGTTCTTCCAGAGAAATGAGTTGTGTTCTCAGATCTGCCCTGGCTGTTGTTACAGGAGATAAAATCCTCCCTCCCCTTGGACACATACCAACATTCAACATCCGGACTAGATTGGGATTTTTTTTTTATGAATGAATTTGTTATAAGCTACTGAAGGCCCAAATAGAATTCATTGATGAACGAATTTCTTATAAGCCACGCAAGAACTGTGCCTTTTAACAGTACGCTCAAACTGTGATAATTAATTCGTCCAATGCACTTAAGGCTGGTAGAAACAGCATAGGATTGTGAAAACGCCTGCTGAAAGTTTGAGTGAAAACTTATATAGTGCTATGTATGTCATGTTGACTTACACTGACTGTGACATAATGCAAGTAAATCTGAGTGCGCCCACCTGTTCAGTCCTCTATTATGCAGTACATTATTCAGCTGCAGTGTTCCATTTGTACTGGAAATGACGAGAGAGAGAGAGAGAGAGAGAGAGAGAGAGACTGTTACAGAGAGAGAGAGAAGAAAAGAGACAATGCCAGAGAGAGAGAGAAGAAAAGAGACAATGCCAGAGAGAGAGATGCACAAACACACACATTACTCACATAGAAGCATTAGCGTTCAAAATGTAGTTTTATTCAAACATGCACATTCTGTTCTGACAAAAGTATACAGATATCACAACTGTACATTAAACCGTATATAAATGTGGACCACTCTTCTCTCTGTAGCCAGCTGTCCAAGGCTAGTTTGAATGTATACACATAACCATAATTCAGCTTCACTTCCTTCTTCCGTGGTGAAAAAAATAAAAACAGCAACATACATAAGAAGCTTTAGTGGACTGCATTTGCATACTTACACAAGCAAGACACGCAGTTACTCGCGAAACAAAACAAATGACGATAGAAAGAATAAATGATAAGAAGTACTAAAGAAATAACGGAAAATCTGCAGCGATGAAGTCTGGATAATCATCTAGTGAGTGTAAGGTTTTGGAGACAGCCAAACGTAGCATGGAGAGAAAACAAACAAACAAACATATACTGAGAACGATATTCGTGCAATGCCACGAGCAATCGCTTGATCTTGAATGCCATGCTAAGTGCAAATTATACATTCATGGCGCTAACTAACCGTTTATTATTTGTTTGGGATTTGGTTTTTTTTGCAACCTGCGCAAAAATACATTCAAATTACAGACATGTAAGTTCACACACACACTCAAACTGTTAAAAGAGTTATACAGCGTTATAAAAAGTAACTTTGTCCTCGCATGGATGTATGATACAATCATAACATTACTTTCAGGCAATAATGTATGTGCCTGCTTGGTGTCGGCCCTTTACATTTGAAATTTTGCCTGTTCTGATTCTGTATGGTATCTTTATCTCAAACGTGTACATATCATGGCGTAGAAAGCTTTTGCAACTGTGCCACGCAATATGAATCATATTAACTTTGACACTTGCTTGCTCTTTAACTTTGTAATTCAATGCATTACTATATACATTCAAGGGAAAAAATGTACAGGCTGTGTTAGTTGTACACACGGTTGCATAATAAAAAAAGAAATTAAAAAAAAAAGAAAAACAAAAGTTAGTTGCTTTGGGGCCTGAATCAAAATATACAGAGTTGATTGTACCTATGTAGCAATGCATACATTATTGATAACACATCATCTTCACAGGAGGTTGTCTGAAATAAAAATGACTAAATTAACAAAGAAAATAATACTTTCTTTATTTGGTGTTTAACGTCGTTTTTAACCACGAAGGTTATATCGCGACAGGGAAAGGGGGGGATGGGATAGAGCCACTTGTTAATTGTTTCTTGTTCACAAAAGCACTAATAAAAAAATTGCTCCAGGGGCTTGCAACGTAGTACAATAATTATATGACCTTACTGGGAGAATGCAAGTTTCCAGTACAAAGGACTTAACATTTCTTACATACTGCTTGACTAAAATCTTTACAAAAGAAAATAATAAAGAAACAAACAAATAATAGTACTTAAAGAGGATAAAATCAAAGACACAATATAGATGCATCTGAGAAAACTGGTGTTTGCCAGCCTATACTTTTAAGTTTTTGTTTTTGTATGAAAGTAAAGAGAAAGAAAGAAGATAGACCTCTCAAGCTTATGGCAGAAGCTGTGATTTTACTATGATTTACCCTGTCACTGACTGAGTGATTTGGCCAAAATTCTGTCTCGCACTAACTCTGCGACATCACATGATGCCATTTCCCACCTGGTTAATAGAGCCTGTGCTAAATTCTGCAAAAGCATCACATTGCAAGGCGATTTTTTACTTCTGGACCTATAACTGCAATGGACACAATGTTATCATGCTTTGTGCCCAGCAGACCAATACAAGCCTCTAGACCCAGCCGACAGAGAAGACAAGGGTTTCTTTGATCAGGCACTTTAAACTCCTACGACCAAACCAAATGCAGTGGCCAGTATTAACATGGTAATAGTTGATAGTGAAGCGAGAAAATCGATGAGGACATCGATAGCCGCAGATTGCACAATTCCATCATTCTGCGTCTGCATGCTCCTTTAGTGTTTTAAAACAAAAGGTGATTAATGTTCAAAAAAGAGCCAAACAGCAAAACGACATGAATAAAACGAACATACTTTGACATATATTTCTATACCTACCGAGTACAAACATAATCGAGTACATTCATATTACATTTAAAACAGAAAAACAGCAGATTCCAGTGTCTCAGTCTCAAGTTCATCCATCCTTTCGAGCTATCACCACTTCCAAAAGGGCAAGTGGACCCAAAAAAGAAATAAAACAGCATACATCTGTTCTTAATTTCTAGGGTTATTATACGTATACGTAACATATACAAAGACATCCATCCTGTTTTTCAAATACTTCTTATTCGTAAAGAGCACCTCTTAACCAGTTAAAAATATAACATAAGAAACCTCTTGGGATATGCTTAATAAACAGTTATACTTCTATTTTCAAGCAAAGTCACACAAATTCCATCTAAAACAAAGCACAAAAAAACAAACAATTTTGAAAGCTAAATATCTTTTGCAACTTTCTCTCTCCACAGAGTTTACATTAGCAGTTTCTTTTTTACATTTAGTCAAGTTTTTTGTATATATAATAGCCCGATGTTGTTGGTGGATGTTTTATACCCATACCTTTTGTTGTCCATTTCTTGAAAAAGCATTTGGCATTTTCTTGAATTCCAAGAAAAGAGATAAGGCAGCTAACTGTGGCAAATATATAAAGAATGATCACATTATTAGTTACTTTTTGCTTACTTCGCCATACACACTTCGTCATACACAGTATCATTAAAAAAAAAAAAGAAGGTTTGGGGCTGCAAGTGCTGAAACTGGAGTTTTTCCAAACTTCTCACTGTATTGCTAACATTTCTATGATGTTTTAATGTCAAAATGATCTTAAACAACTGGCTTCAATATTCTAATGCAAAAGTGTATGTTCATGTTTTTATTACTTAGTAAGTGGAAGAATCTTTTGTAATGTATGTTTGATGGTGTATGCTTTTAATTAAGCGTTGCTGACTATGAATGTAGATGTAAATGCGTGTATAACTGTGTTTTACTTTTAAATGTGTCAAGCGCAAAGAGCACAATTGTAAAGTTATGATGTTGCGCTATATAAATGCTCATTTATTATTATTATTATTATTATGAGTGAGGGTAGGGCTAAAGTGTATGAGTGAGGGGAGGGCTACTTCGATATATTCACTTGGAATCAATGCTGTGATAAAAGTTTTGTTTACAAAACAACAACTGGGACTGACATAACCCAACCCCAGGTAAACAGTTCCAACAAAACCCACAGCCATGCCTCCTCAGACAGAAATCTGTATGTAACTGTTAATTAACAACAAAAAACACCCAAGCAAGCAGCTTCTTTTGGTATCTCATAGATTACTCTAACTCTAAGTTTAAAGCTATGCTCCTGAACTTGTTCCTGCAACTATCTCAAAGGAAATAATAGGCACACATTCACACAAACAAAGCCATGCAATAGTTTTCAACTAAAAACACTGTTTAAAAAAAATCAAGCATAGATTCCACAGACACTTAGTTCACAACTATTTTTTTTTTGGAGGGGGGATGAGCCACCTTGGTGTTCAGTGACTTTTTCTTGAATTCAAAGATGATTAAAAAAAGTTTTCACAAGGAGCAAAACAGGCTTTTGCAACCCAACTTTTCATGGCCTTGAGTTTTCTTTGAGTTTGTGTCACTACTGTTCAGCCACTGTTCCACGTCTGAAGAGGAAATTGCTGCACTGAAAGATGACACTGAGGCAGTAGAGTCAGGGACAAAAAACTGTTCATGATCTAATTGGTGCGAATCTTCCCTGGAACGTAGTTTTTATCGATGACTGGTTCTTGCAGAAACATGTGTAAGCACTTCTCGTTCTGGGCAAGAGGATGGCCAGCAACTCTGCAAAAAATAAAATACAAATAATACAACAACAAACAAATATTACGGTAATAAACAAAACATTGTCTTAACTGGATCAGTTAAGATTTTAAATGCAAATCAGCATACCAAATTACAGAAATGCCACATAAGCTGATGTTAAAATTAATTCATCCAAAATAAACTCACTGTGAAAAACACACTCAAAAGGATTACTTTTAAAATTTAAAGATGCCTTATCACAATAATTGTTTAAAAGATACAGCGACACCAACAGCTTCTATACCGAGCAACAAACGAAATGCAAACAAATTCTGCATTTAACCTTCCCCTTGCTTCGTGGCGACCCAGAGCCTCACAAAATCGACTTTATCTCGGAAATTATTTTGGAGTTTGTAATTGAAACTTGCTGTAAATTCTATATCACCATATGACCATCCCATTGCCCAACTTGTAAAAGATTATCTTTGTAAACAAACGAATAAACGATGACGTAAATTTGAACAACACAGTCCGAATGATGTGGGTCATGGATGACCCATATAGAATTACGTAAGGAATTTTACATTGTTTGTTCGGATGGCGTGGGTCGTGTACCACCCGTACTCTGCAAAAAGGCAGCAAAACGTGTATCCCTATTCGGATGGTGTGGGACGTGCACGACCCAAATTGTTTACGTTGAATCCTTCTTTGGAAAGTATGGGTCATACACGACCCACATCATCTGGACTGTGTAGTCCAACATGTAATCCCATGAAGATTAAAAAACAAAACAAATCTCAAACAATCTGAGAGCTAGGATTGTCAAAACACAAAAATGTTAAGCAGGCACGCTTAACGAAGCTGTTGTGTGATTATGTTGATGCTGCGACTGTCTCAACTAACGGAACAGGCAGGTTTCATGAGATTCACATATTGCGCGTTAACAGCACATGCAAGCAGAGCAGGAAAAATCTGATAACGTGAGATCTGTTAACTGATGTATTAGCAATCAAAAGAGATGACCATGACACGCTTACTACCAGTCTCACTTTTGGATGCCAAGATTGACACCAGCACAACAACAGAGTCTTAGAGAGCAGTAGGTCGACTTAAAGCTGGGACTGGGAGTGACCCAGAAGCTGTGGCAGCTGCTTTCAACGTGCACCTTTAGTAATGTTTTGCTGCCACTGCTTTAAATACATGGGGTAAGACCATCCCCCCACTTAGACACAACACAATTCAGCGGCCTGGGTGCTTTTTTGCAGTCAGAATTATTTTCTGAACAGACACAAAACTGTCCTTTCCGTGGAATTAATTCATTAAAAATTCTCACTTTGGCAGGAAGCAGTCAAGGTTTGCGTTCTAGTACATGTCCAAGTGGAGGAAAGGCCTTAAAATTCCAATGTAGAAATCCTGTTTTCACAGATAGGACTTTGCTTTTAACACCTCTTGATCATCCACTATTCTGTCTTGGCAAATCTTACTTGTTGATAAACTGCTCTAGCCCTTTTTTCCTGTCCTCGATGAACTCTTCTTCAAATATGCCGTCATCCCCCCGGAAAGGTAGCTGTCTTTTCAATGCTTTCCCAGGCAGTGGTGGTACAACGATCTAAAAAACATAAACATGTGAGAAGGCAGTAAATGTAATGCACACATATGATATAATATATATATATATAACAAAATCAAGGAAAAGAAAAGCCAAACAAAGAATTTCAAGTGGCAGCCCAAATTTTTGACCTGTTGCCAGGCCTTCCTCAGGGGCGTGTATAAATATATTTACATTCAAAACAGTTTCAGTATCTTGGTTTTGGCTTTAGGGAATTCAGTTGTTATATATTATATATATTATATGAGCAGAAGCATGATAATAAATTTCGCTATTGTTGTCAAATTCACCACTCGAATAAACAGACCAACCATGGCCTTAATTCGAACAGCTCACACTCACAGTAACCTAATTTTCTCAGATCATATACTATATAAACAGTGATGTACATTTTAGTCGGTCTCCGGTCTCTGACCGATCCAATTTCCCCAGGACCTATAGCTTTAACCCCAGCAGAACACAGGTCCAATTAACCTACAGAAGAAGTGGTCAAGGGTCAGATCGTTTTTGACAATGAAGCGGACATGCGGACTGTTCAATTTTCAAGAGGAAAGCTTGTTTCGGTTTTGCCAAGCGAAAGTAAACACTGCGTGAGGAAAGCTGGTTTCGGTTTTGCCAAGCGAAAGTATGCACTGCGTGTGACCAGTTTGTTGAGTGAATGAGGCACCATATGGGATCTGATTCTTTGAATTAATTTATCCTCAAGTTGGATCAAGAAGAAAAAAAGAAAACCGAACCCATATGGTGCCTCGAGTGCATTCATTGGCTCAGCAATAAATCGTTTAAACCAATGGGAACCACCCGTGCATATTCGCACATGCGCAAGGCATTACTTTTCGTCATAATATCCGGAAAAACCGTTGTGCGTTCGAACAAAAATAAAACGAAAGAGAAACGACATGGGTCCGAAAAAAAAGTTCAAAGCAGATAAAAATCAGCAGACATTGATGTCCATGCTGCGTTCACCAGCCACTGTGGCTTCAGCTGAACCAACAACAACGTCAACCGAGAACGAACTCATCAAAGTGGAGAGTGATGGTGAAAGTGCAACTGCAAGTACGTCGACGAGCACGAGAGAGACAACCCAAGTCAAAGAGTTGAAAGACAAGAAATCACGTTCCTTCTCTGAGGAATGGAAAAAGGTATATCCTTGGATGACATATGATTGGGGGAAAAAGTTGATGTTTTGCACAGTTTGCTCGTCGGTAGGGCTGCATCGTGAGAATGCGTTTGTTGTGGGATGCGACGGTCAGATGCCTACCTGAAAAAACATTGTCGACAGATGGGCAGTGAAAAAAAACCGACAACTGTTCAAATAACTTTGAAATGTGATTCAATCCTTTGAGTATCTAGTCATGACAGTCGCGGAAGGTGGAAAAATTTAAACTGAAAAATCTTTTTAAATGCGGTTTTACGAGTCGTGTTTTTGTCCTATTGAAATTGCGATCTCAGGACACTGTGTCCTATTGATTTTCAGTCTTCAGGACAATTGTCCTAAAGGCTGCTAGAAAAATGTACATCACTGTATAAATATAACATTAAGGTCTTCAAGATGGGGCTTGCACTTTCCATATATCGAGGCAACAAAAACATATTCAAAACACAGCTTTACCTTGCTGTCTCTTTCTAGTTCATTGCGTAGCCACTCGAAATCACTGTATCTTCGTCGCACACTGGAGTCACGAAGCTTGAATACAGGAAGGTTGCTCTGCAGGTGTAAAATCATGTGTTACTGTTAGTGACTTGCAAAGTAATAAAAGAAGAGAGAGAGAGAGAGAGAGAGAGAGAGAGAGAGAGAGAGAGAGAGAGAGAGAGAGAGAGAGAGAGAGAGAGAGAGAGAGAGAGAGAGAGAGAGAGAGAGAGATCAAATCAAATTTTATTTTACGAGGGTTGTGGCAAAAGCAATATAAACGAGCTTCTTTTCAACCAGCCCTCACCCAGAGAGGGACTATTCTAATCTTATATACATATATTATACAAACGTAAAACAATTACAAAGGATAAACATAAAAGTAAAAAGAGAGAGAGAGAGAGAGAGAGAGAGAGAGAGAGAGAGAGAGAGAGAGAGAGAGAGAGAGAGAGAGAGAGGGGTGGGATCAAGACTCATGCAAGAGGGCATGCTGACTTAATCATTGTACATGTCAGAACAAACAAACAATGTACAAAATATCCAATGTGTGAAAACACAAACTTAGAAGACAAACGGTTGAACCAGCACACACTTATAGCTACCAGTACCACCCCCCCTCCCCCTAGACACACTGTGGCTATAGTTTCTAGGGTATGGGTGTGACGTCACATCTTGAAAGAAGAGTGAACAGTCCCAGATTCATGTGTGACGACAAACCTGACAGATGGCTAAAATAAGGAGACTATCTATACTGTAAATCACTAAATCAGAAGGTAGCGAAAATCTACATTAATCCATGAAGCTTTTCTCTTTGCAAAGCACTCAAGGTTTAGTTATGCCAACATCTATAGCTCTACTTACATCACACTAGAAATGCAGAGTAAAAGACTAAAACTAAAAGTAAAACTACTTATTTTTTAACAGACACAAAAACAAACACCCTAGCTGACCCCAGGAAAAATATCACTGTTCAAAAGACATTCACATGAAATATAAAATACAGAAATGGTGCTAAAACTAAGTATTTACTGAAGCAGACAAGATTTGTATTCCTGCCCTAACACTTTCTACCCTACCAATTTTTTTTTAGCAGAGACCAGCTGTGCTGCAGGTCACTAAGAATAGTAGTGACTGTGTATCAACACGCTGGAATGCAGGCGTTAGATGGACTTTACAGGAAGCGACTGAAGCTAATAGTCTGAGCGGATATATCCGTACCTGGTCAGATAGAGCCATATGAGTGGGTATACTGATATATATCCGTACCTGGGAGACAATGAGTTAATTAATTGTTCCAGGAGCATCGTGAGAACACACATCCTCTGCTTAGCAATGTTTGCTTCATTACAACACCATACACAGGCAACATTATGCAGAAATTACAGTTCAACCGTCAAGAAGAATACTGTTTGCCAAAGTCGAGTGCATCAATTTGCTTCTCAGTCTCACTCTCAGTCAATAACCAATTTGTAAGACTAATTTAGTATAATATAGCTACCTGATTCTCCTTCTACACACGTCACTCTCTATGGTGATAATCATTGAACAGGGACATTTTCAACAAACATGTACTAATTTCAACTGAACTGCGGAGTACACTACGGAGAAACAAAACAGTACCGAAAGTGTTCAAGTTCCCTCAATGAGAGTAAAAAGTGGGTGGGTGTGTTTACCGTCCCACCGGTAGCAGCAACATGTTTGAGGTGAATTCTTCACCAGAGTGGAATAAGAGAATCAGTCGAATCATTGCATCTGTCGGAATCGCTGAACTACAGAAACATTAAGTAATAGTTCAAAGATTTACAATGCAAAACAACGGTTTCAATGATGAAAACGATTGCAAAAAGGGTTCACTTCCGTCAGCAGAGGGGTGGTTACAAAGCAAGTAGTTGCTCATCACAAGACCTACCTTCATTCGAACCTCGTAGTCTGTGTAACGCGCTTTGGCCACTCCGTGTGTTTGAGGATCGACAACATCAATCTCTAAAAAGTTTGCTGGTGGTGAATAGGCATCTTCGAGTGTTTGTTTCTTGGGATTTATGCGTGCAGTCGCAGTCGCTGTTTGTGCCATTTTGCGTTCTGTCCAGAAAAGCGCTACAATCAGTGACGTAGCAAAAGCTGCTATGCTAAATGTAATGACAAACTTCACAACATCTGAAGGGAACATACTCTGGATGTCACATTTGGGATTATTCCCCCATGGCCAAAGCAAGGGAGGTCACTCGTTAACAATTGACCGGAGTGACCATGAAGAAATGATGAACAGAACCGTCACGATATTTCTGTTCAAAACTGTCAATCGACAGTTAACGAAGCCCTCTGCAAGATGCTACGCTACTCCCCATGCTTCAGGTAGTTTTACTGTGTATGTGTAAGACAAAATAGATGTTCTGTTTTGTCAGTTTCATTGATGTCTGACTCAATCTAATTTTTCGAAACGTGCACTAGTATTTGTAGCAGACGAATAGAACTGACGTAAGCTAACTCGTTGCGTAAGTCCTCTAAATACCAATTGCCTTATGTTTATTGGCCTGTTATTAATATAAAACTGAGATCTGGGAACTTTTGCATTCATTGATCAGATGGTTTTGTGATTTTAGTCAAACTCAAAGGGCATTAGTCCAAAGGCACCCCATGGTCGAGACATAGAAAAGGGTTCCACATCTCCATGGATTTGCATACATGTGACCAGGGACCTCTAATATAGGTCTATTAGTATGATGTGACATATCTGAAAAACTTTATTTATATAATCAAAATCACTTAAATTACCATTAACTGTGTGAAACGAATCTCTTGCAACGTTTGTGTATGGTTAAGTTAGTTTGCATGTGCCTTTTTAGTGTAAAAGAGTAGTTATATATATATACGGACAGACAAGCTATACCTTTCATTTGCTATGTTACCTTATAATAATAGGTACCACGAGGTAGTCAATTTTTTTTCTCCAATATCAGGTTTAAGTCAACAAACTATCTGGTGTTTCTGCTGAAAGATTTTTCCAAGTAAAAGTACTCGATCTTCACCTGTTTTGTATAGGTGCAACAAATAGCACTGAGGAGGGTCCCCTGGGGGTGTACCTGTCCAAGGTACAGAGGCGAGAACTTGAGCGTGACAGCCACCAGCAAAAGGTAGTAGAGAGGCTGCAGAGGCTTCATCATGAGCTGGAGACCTACAACCCTGACCAAAACACGGACACTTGGTTTTCAAAGGTAAGTGTGATATGTGTGTAATTTAAATGTACAGTCCATGCATAAAGCCTGTTAGATACAGAACTTTGCTGGGAGGGCTGGGCCCAGCTAGGTAGATATAAGCAGAATTCTGTGATACAGAGCCCCCAGGCTCTCCCCCTCCCCTCCTCATTAAGAATGCCTAAAATCAGAGCTATAATTATGGACAGAAAATCTAAATTAAGAAGCCAAAATATTGAAAGCTGCATGGGGTGGAAGTCTTGAATTTGTGTGTGTTTTTTTGTGTGGTGGCGGGGTGGGGGGGGGGGGGGGGGGGGGTGGGGGGTCTTTACATTTGGGGGAAGACTGGGGTGGGTGAGCAGACTTTGGTGGTAGCATATTGCCAGACTCTGCTAATTCATCCCAACTTTCCCTGCACAGTAGTCACAGTGTTGTAGGACCGGCAAAATATCTGAACAGATTAGGTTGTTAAGCTGAGGGGTTCCGGAAACAACAATTATAGACTTTATGAAGAGACAATCTAAGAAAACAAGTTTTTGTGACATATTTGTATGACTTTGTATGACATCAAGGCAAAATAGGATCTTTACAACAGGGATATATCTGCTAAGTATTTTGAAGTTAAGCTGTGTTTCATGTAAAAATAAAAAGAAGAAAAAAAAGATGATTTTGAATAAGTTTTACTGTAGTTTTTATTTTACTGAGAAAGCTGACTGCTTATTTTTTTTTCTTATTCCACATTGACTTCCTTAAAGTTAAAGTCCAAAATGCTTTCTCATCGTGACCTTCTCCATTTAAAATCTTGAAGGAACTTAAGTACAATTATACTTTTTTGACTCACATGCGAAGCAAAAGTGAGTCTATGTACTCACCCGAGTCGTCCGTCCTGTATCCTATTTTTTTCTTGTACTTAAGTTTTACTTTGAAAGTTTCTTTAGTTTATGCAAAATTCTACTAAGTCCAAGATTGGCATATTTGTAGCATACTGTGAAAGTATTTCATTGGCATATTTGTAGCACACAAGAAAATTATAAGCTAAGTCCATGATTGGCACATTCGTAGTACATAATAAAGTAACTAAGTCTGTGATTGGCACATTTCTAGCGCGTAAGAAAATAGCTAAGTCCATGATTGGCATATTTCTAGCACATGCAAAGAGCACAAAGTTGTTGGTTAGCACAATTCTGGCCTAGAATAAAATGACAAAGTCCATGATTGGCACATTTCTAGCATAGGATTGAAACCTGTAGCACATTTTGTGGTACAGTATACCACAAATGTACCATTGGTTGTTAATGGCACGTTTGAAGTATACTTTTGGTACATTTTGTACATTTGTAGCATAGGATTAGCACAAAATTGGTATACCAATAATGTGCTAAAAAGCGTAGGGGTATACATGTGTATTAGGTGCATGCAGGCCAATCTTGCTTGGCTTAAAGGTGCAATACTTTTTAGTTTTAGACAAATACTGTGAATCAGTAAATGAGATTGTCACAAACAAATATATTTGGAACATAAGATGCAAATGATTTGTTTCAGACTATCCGTGGCTCTAAACAGATTGTGGCACCAAAGGGGGTGTATCTTCATGGTGGAGTGGGTAAGAAACCAGTTGTCATTTCTAGACATACACAAACATGAATATGCAAAAATATATGCAAATATATGCACAAACACTCATGCACACACACAAACACACACGGACATTATCTTCATTTAATTTTCAGGAAAATGTACTTTTAAATGCATCAAAAAAGAACCTTCGTGAGACTGAGAGAGGACACCTGTTTTTCAGACCATCTCAGGCTCAGTTTACAAAGTATATTAAAATCCATCTTGAACTGTTTGTTGTATAATTTACTTTTGAATATATATTAGTTTAGCATATATATATATATAAACTTCACCTGTAAAAGGTTTTGCGACTTGAAAGTCAATGTGTTTTTTGCTGCTTGACCTGTGTACTATTCTTGGTTTGTTTGTTTGTTTTTGCATAGATTCTCGCTTGCTTTTAGAGAAAAGAGTTAAAAAACAAAGGATTTCTGTGCTCACCGATACAAGAACAGCACAAGACGATACGAATTTTCGCTTATGAATTAGCTTCATCAGGGCAAAAAACACAAAAGGCAACAAAAAACAGACGCAACTACCGGTAATAATAATAATTAACGGATTAATATATTAATCGTTGTTTAGATTTAGAGAAAAGATCAAATATTCGAAACATTTTATATGATACTCAAACACATCTAAAAGCAGATGTAATTTGGTAGCCATTGGTTTGGGGTGGAGGTGACAGTGATGAGGCTGGTGTTTGCCGGGTTGTAAGATTTTAGATGAACGTACGCGCATGTAGGAATGAGAGATTTGACTGAATGTAATTGTTTGTTGTGTCTCCAGGCTGTGGTAAAACCATGCTGATGGATATGTTCTACAACTCATCACACAGGCAGCGCATTTGACTGAATGTAATTGTTTGTTGTGTCTCCAGGCTGTGGTAAAACCATGCTGATGGATATGTTCTACAACTCATCACACAGGCAGCGCAAAAACCGGGTCCATTTTCACAAGTTCATGCTTGATGTTCACAAACGTAAGTATATATATACTAGAGGAATACCCGGCTTCGCCGGGGTGAATCGCGAGACAGATTCATCACAATCACCTTTGCAGGCGAAGTCCTGTCAAACGGGATTGAGAATTTTAGAGCTTATTTCTTAGCCCTATATTATCTGTTGTGGCTTCTCAAATGCCAGAACATACAGACAGACAAAAGCCGCTAGACCCCATCACAAACAGAACTCTACAATCCACAGGTTTTTGCCCACACACACACACACACAAACACACACACAGAGAAGCCGTATATATATATATGTATATCTATATCTATAAATATATAGAGATAGGTGAGAGTGTATTTTTCGCGTGGCTATAAATTGATTCGACCTTTTCACTTTGACAGTAAGAACAACTTACGGGTGCAAGGGAAGCGTTCTGGACAGCGCAGTGACATTCTAAAAATAGTAACTTAGAAACGGGAATTTGGGGTGAACGGCGCGAGACAGAGACAGACAGCGTGGCGGTTCACCACAATCACCTTTGAAGGCGAAGTCCTGTCAAACGGGATTGAGAATTTTAGAGCTTATTTCATAGCCCTATATTATCTGCTGTGGCTTCTCACATGCCAGAACATACAGACAGACAAAAGCCGCTAGACCACATCACAAACAGAACTCTACAATACACAGGTTTTTGCCCACACACACACACAAACACACACACACAGAGAAGCCGTGTATATGCATATCTGTATCTATAAATATATAGAGATAGGTGAGAGTGTATTTTTCGCGTGGCTATAAATTGATTCGACCTTTTCACTTTGACAGTAAGAACAACTTGCGGGTGCAAGGGAAGCGTTGTGGACAGCGCAGTGGACAGCGCAGTGGACAGCGCAGTGACATTCTAAAAATAGTAATAGTAACTTACAAACGGGAAAGCCACACGAAGGAAGGGAGATAAACGCCAAACACTGGAGAAGATAAGGAAGAGTTACTTATAATGGTGAAATGAACACAAAAACCAAAATCAGTTCAGCGCTGCGCGCTGAGAGCACGTGTTGAAATATCTCATCGATGATATTGTGTCCGGGGTGTAGCTGAATACGGTGTCCAAATTTGAAAAAGATCCACCGAGAACTTTGGCGTTGTGATGTGGTGTAGCGGCTATGGTGTGTCGGTATGGGGGCCCGGGTAGCTGAGGTGGAACCAAAATAGCTGAGGTGGAACCAAAATCGGTTCAGCGCTGCGCGCTGAGAGCACGTGTTGAAATATCTCATCGATGAGGTTGTGTCCGGGGTCTCTCTGAATAAGCCCACCAAATTTGAAGCAGATCCATCGAGAACTTTGGCCGTGCATGGCGAATACACAAATACACAGATACACAGACACACACACAGATACACAGTTACACAGACACACACACAGACACAAGTCGTATATATATATAGATATGACCCTCCACCACGAAATGAGTCGCATTTCACCTCGCGCGGTTCTGCGCTAGGCTTGATATAAGTCCGGAGAGTGTATGGTAACAGCGTGAGGGTCACCTTAGTCACAGGCTTATAACTCAAACAGTTTTTGCTCTTTTCTAAAACGGTTTTCACCACTGGATAGAGCATAAAAAACTCTTTAGGAAAATGTAAAAATATGAAAATCATGCAAAGGTGACATGCGACTCATTCCGTGGTGGAGGGTCACATATATGGATTAATTAAAATATCTTGCAGTCAGTCGAAAGCAGAAAAAGAAGAAGATTAATTAATATCAAATAACCAAAGGGGAGTAAGCGCTCTTTTTGCATACGAAATGTGTAATGGAGTAAGTGAGAGTTGTACGGAACCTTTCTCCTGGCACCTGAGAGAATAACAAGCATTGAAATGAACAAGCGACTTCCATCCTTGCTCTAGATTTATAAATTGCCTGTGGTACAGTCATGAGTGCTAAAAATTGCAACTCAGTAGGGTATAGACAATGTAGATTCTCATTCAATGTTACACTTTGCATTTTGGAATGTAATAGTAATTTGGTGTGTATGCATTTTTAATTGTTTAAATTTTTTGTGATTTTCATTGTATTGATTAGATTTTTTTTCTCACCCATTCTAATGTAGTTTTTGGCTCACGTAAGTGTAGCGATCGTAACTTTGTCTGTCTGTGCGTGCGTGCGTGCGTATGTGCGTGCGTGCGTGTGTATGTCTGTGGTAGAAACTCTAACATTTGAAGACGTCACATTACATTGACGTCACATTATGACGTAAGAGGGTTAGACGTCACGCGAAGGAAGTACTGAAAGTCTCGGTCATTATTATTTTGAGCGGGCCGAGACTAGTTGGCAGTCGTGTCCCTGTAAGTAGGCTACATGCAGACAGACAGATCTAGATCTAGTGTCTCGCTTTCTTGCACAGTTTCACCTATGCTCTTTCTGTGTGTGTGTGTGTGTGTGTGTGTGTGTGTGTGTGTGTGTGTGTGTGTGTGTGTGTGTGTGTATGTGTGACGGAGTGATTGAGTTTGTGTTACTGTTTGTCGATTTCTTACGTGAGCCTTGATGGCTTCGCCTCTTGTTATTACAGCCAGAACTTGTGCTAGTTTTATCCAAGATGTCAGGGAAGAGTTTCCCTTCTGTATTCTTTTCCTTTTTTGGGGGGGGGGGGGGGGGGGGGGGGGAGGGATCCCTAACGTTCTAGGGTTGGGATGAGAAAACAGGGTCAGTCGGGGCAGTGGGAACTCTTAGTTTTTGTTTTTATAAGCCTAAACTTACTGTTTTCCAGGAGCCCACGAGCTGAGGAAAGGGCAACCCAAACGCACATCCACCCGAGGCTCACAAGGTTTTGATCCAATTATGCCTGTTGCACAACAGATCAGGGAAGAAACGTGGCTTCTCTGCTTTGACGAATTCCAGGTGACTTGCATGCGCTAGCTGTTTGGGTCTCACGTTTTGTTTTTTGTTGTTGTTTTTTTTGTTTGCTTAACGCCCAGCCGACCACTAAGGGCCATATCAGGGCGGTGCTGCTTTGACATTTAACGTGCGCCACACACAAGACAGAAGTCGCAGCACAGGCTTCATGTCTCACCCAGTCACATTATTCTGACACCGGACCAACCAGTCCTAGCACTAACCCCATAATGCCGGACGCCAGGCGGAGCAGCCACTAGATTGCCAATTTTTAAGTCTTAGGTAGGGTCTCACGGTCATATACATAAGTTTTATTGAACAGAAAAAGGAGCTTTGTAAAGAATCAGTCTACTCTAAATTGTCTTAGTTTAATTGATGTTTTTTTTAAAATTTATTTTTAGTTTATTTATTTTTTGTTAAGTTATAATCTTGAATACAGGTAGAAATAGCAGTCTAGTATTGGTGTTCGAACCACTCAAAACGAATAGTAATTTGCTGAATAGACTTTTGAGTAAATCTTTTGGGAGATTTAATCATCAAAGTAAAATGGAAATATGTCCGTAGAGCAGCTGAATTATTTGTTCTGTTTCTGTTTACAGGTTACAGATATAGCTGATGCTGTGATTTTGAAGAAACTTTTCACATATCTGTTTGAGACTGGAGTAGTGGTCGTGGCAACTTCCAACAGAGCACCAGATGGTATGATGGAAAAGACATTATTTCCTCTTGGTTTAAACAGTTTTATTCAGATAATTACAAATAACAATGCCGCATACAATCAATGACATAAATGGAGCACAACAAGGAAAGCTATATATGAACGTGCTCTTAACAAAAAATTTTTTTTTTAATTTGGCAGACGAAATCAATATATTAAGGTATGTCAAAAGAATAAGGGGATTTTGTAAAGGGGAAAGTAGGATGAAGAAAACAGAAGTGACCGAAATGTACAAATAAAAAAGCAACAAAAGCATAAAGCAGCATGAAATAAACAATAAACAAATTGACACACACACACACACATTCACACACACACACACACATTCACACTCACACACACACATTCACACACACACACACACACACATTCACACTCACACACACAAATTCACACACAAATTCACACTCACACACACACATTCACACGCACACACACACACGCACACACACACACATTCACACTCACACACACACACTCTTATATCATTATTAGGCTTGGTATTATAAACCTAAAAAGAGGCTATACAACTGGTGTGTTAGCTATATAGCGCTCATGTATCATAAAGTCTTAAAGAGAGGGGGGGGGGGGGGGGGGGGGGGAATAAAGCATGCAGACTGTACTGTTCTTTCTTTGTTAATCTATGATTTCATTTAAAAAAAAAATTTTTTTTAACGTTTACCCATAGTCAGACTCAGATATTTTAACCCTTACACGGGGGGGGGGGGGGGGGGGGGGGGGGGGGGGATAAAGCATGCAGACTGTACTGTTCTTTCATTGTTAATCTATGATTTCATTTTAATTTTTTTTAATTTTTAACGTTTACCCATAGTCAGACTCAGATATTTTAACCCTTACACTGGTGCAATTCTGTTACACATATTACATAGCCACTAGTGAATTAACAGAGAGAAAAAATAAAGAAAAACGGTCAAATAGGTTTTCGCATCCATGGGAGGTAATCGGAACCGACCAAACAGACTGAGCCAGTATCGCGACATATGTCGTGACAACCAGGTGACAGTATACGTCAAGTAGCGCGACATATGTCACGACAATCAGCCTAAGGGTTAAGACTTTACAATGACTTTTCTTGATGGATGATTGAAGAAAAAGTAAATGAAGCAACAGGAGCAAAAATACGTAAAGAAAACAGTCTATTGCATTCTGCCTGTGCATAGATTGTGATTAAAGGTGGATGTATAACACTTTTTAGTTTGGATGTATGGTTTATTGCAGATCTTTACAAAAATGGTTTACAGCGAGGGAATTTTGTGCCTTTCATTGGCGTCCTCAAGGTGTTGTATTTTACCTTATACAATATCATCTCCTTTATTTGTATAATAGAGACTTTAAGAAGGGCTACCACATTCATATGGTTGGCATTTTCGTGGTTGCAAAAGACACTCGGCGGGGGAACACCATGTGTCGCTAGTACAGCGGTTAAGAGGACAGAAGAATTTCGTTTCGCTGGTCGCACCGGTTCAGAAGTGTCGATCAGATAATACCAGCTGCCTCACTTCTGCTGAAACGCATCAGATACTCAGGCCACAACTCAACACATCATAAACTTTAACTGCTTCATGCATTTTTCTCCTCCAGGCGGCTTGACCAGCCGACTGAAAAGTTGAGTTGGCCTGATGTTTTGGTCGCCATCTTGAAATTTCTTTCGTCTGCTCAGTCACTCACTTACCCAATTCAAGCCTGCTTTACGGCTTTTTAAACTTGATTTTTAAAAACATTTCAATGATAAATCGCGCCTAAAGATGTCAGAGCATACATCGATTACACAAGGTAGGCATATTTTATGACTATTCGAATATAAAACGCGACCGAAGTCACTTTCGTCAGAATGACCAATTCTACGAATTTCGTTTCTCTTGGCGAAGCGAATTTCTGTTCGTAGAGATCGGAAGTCACGTGTACTCAAAAAGGTGTGACGTTTTACAACCGAAAATGCCAACGAAACGAATGTGGTAGTGCTTATTAATCTCTCTATTGTTTGAAATTGTACTTTAACTGCTGCAAAATCTTTTGATTGCCACTTGGCTAAAATTTCATAGAACTGAACTATCATTTGTAACTTTTTGCAAAAATTCTTTCTGCCAAAGTTCTTTAGATTTAGTCTCTGAGAACGCAGATTGACGTAGGCCTGAAACTTTTTTGATGATTGATTTTAAGAGCTTTGATGATGCGTGTGTGTGTGTGTGTGTGTGTGTGTGTGCGTGTGTGTGTTTGTGTGTGGGTGGGTGGGTGTGAGAGAGAAAGTGAGAGTGATATTGAGAAACAGTTAAAGGATCCTGATTGTTTTTTAAATTTCAGTCATTCTGTGATGTGATACACATGGATTCAGGCCTAGACTACCGGATGCGCTCGCTGCCTTCAAAGGGCAAAGTATACTTTCTGTAAGCGTTGCAATAGATTGTCTCTTTTCTTTTTATAATAAACTATAGGTTTGGTTGTTGTTTTTGTTGGGGGGGGGGGGGGGGTGTTTTAAATGTTCAATTGTTTTAAATTTCATTTACTCATGCATCTGATGTAACATTTGTAATCAAGAAAGTGTTATTTGAATGCTTACTCTTCTACTGCATGTGTTTCATGTAAACGTACTATTCAAGATAAGAATCTTTGAAGGCTTAGGATGTATATATATAGTATTTGGCATTCTTTAATTGCTGATGGAGGTGCATGCATGCCTTTCAAAACTTTAAGAGCATCAACAAAATACAGGGCAAAGAAAACCTAAAAGCTTTGTCAAGATTTATAGCTGTAAGGTAGACAAAATTGATTTGGCTTACCTTGTAATATTCCTGAGTTATTTGCCCAGAAAAGTTTTTGTTTATGTTTATATTGATTGCATTAAACAAAACTACTTTGACCTGTCAAATCTAATAATATTACAGGAACCTTAAACACAGAATGTTTATGAGGATATAGAAAGTTAAAGGGGTATTACAGAGGTTGTTTTTATTCTGAAGGAGTGCATATATATGTAGTTAAAATAAAGAAAAAAACCAAGAATGCCTAAAAAAAAACAAGAAAAAAAAAAGTTGTCTCAGGACCAGCACTGACCTTTTCACTCCAAATATTTTCCCAATCATATATATAACTGTATTCAAACTTACTGTCATACAGGACATCTGAGTGTGATGCGGACGCAGAGATTGAGCAGATTTTGCAAGAATACAGTGAACACCATAAGCAAGGTAAACTTACCTTTAAGAATGAATGAGAACTTCCAGGTATTAATACAGGTGAGACTATAACGACAACTGGCGGACAACAGTGATGATGATGATGATGATGATGATGATGATGATGATGATGATGATGATGATGATGATGATGATGATGATGATGATAATGAGGAGGATGAGGAGTATAGTTGTAGTAATTGGTATGGATGACAGTCACCAATAAAAGTAGGCTAATTATGATCATCATTGCAGAGGTAATTGCTGGGGGGAAAACACTAAAAACATGCTAGGTCACTTGGCTAGAGGTTGATTTGGTTGGATACATGCTTTGTATAATATTGTGATTTAGTGTCGATACAAAGAGCAGGGAGCACTTTTTCATGTGTCCATCTTGTTCCTTTTTGTCTTATAGTTCTTCTTGAGTTTGCCTATTTCTTTTCTTTTATGTTAATTGATAACCAGCTTTCATTTTTATACCACAACAATTAAAATACTAATGGAAAGTTGAATGTTTGGAACAGTGGTAGAGCCCAGGACCTTGAGAATACTTGGACGCTCCCTGGAACTTCCCAGGACCTGTGGAACAGTTCTTGACACCACTTTCGATGCAATGTGCCGAAAAGTAAGTGTGTGCATGTGTGTGCGCATGCATGTGTTCATGTCCATGTCTGTGTGTGCATGCATGTTTGTGTGTGTGTGTGTGTGTGTGTGTGTGTGTGTGTGTGTGTGTGTGTTACAGTGCACATGAGTGTGTACATGTATATTATGTGACGTACAACTGTGTATGATTTTCTTCCTCTTTCATAAAAGGATTCAGCGAGTGCAAATAAGACATCTTGTTTTCTTTTTGCACGCTGTAGGAACAATACAGGTATTTATTTGGACTATATTGTAATTTTATTTTAAATGTCATATTGCATACACTTTGCTACAGCGTTATTTTCTTCCCACAGGCATTGGGAGCTGTGGACTACCTTGAGATCAGTAAGCACTTTGATGTGGTCCTGCTACGCGACATACCGGCCATGGACCTGAGAAAACGCACAGAGGCCCGGCGCTTCATCACACTTATTGACACTCTGTACGACGGCAAGGTAGGTTGGGGTTGTAATGTACGTCTGCCACTTGATATACATGTATCATGTTATTTGTCTGCCCCTTGTATGTACTGTATTGTATTACTTACCGGCACGGTTGGCCTAGTGGTAAGGCGTCCGCCCCGTGATCGGGAGGTCGTGGGTTCGAACCCCGGCCGGGTCATACCTAAGACTTTAAAATTGGCAATCTAGTGGCTGCTCCGCCTGGCGTCTGGCATTATGGGGTTAGTGCTAGGACTGGTTGGTCCGGTGTCAGAATAATGTGACTGGGTGAGACACGAAGCCTGTGCTGCGACTTCTGTCTTGTGTGTGGCGCACGTTATATGTCAAAGCAGCACCGCCCTGATATGGCCCTTCGTGATCGGCTGGGCGTTAAGCAAACAAACAAACAAACAAACAATTGTATTACTTGTCTGTCATGCACTTGTATCAGCTGCACATTTTCTATTGGCTTAGAGATGTAGCAAGAAGTGTTAAGCTGGCAAATCCATCCAAGTGATTGTGGCAGCAGTTACTGTGAGCTCTGATGGGTTTATATTTAGAAGTACATGTATTGGGCTTGCATATGAAGCTGCTGCTGCTCAAAATACACTTCAAAACTCACTTTTTGCTGTAATATGCTTAATTTATGATTGCATTGTATTTTGTTTTATCTCAATTTATCAGTGGCAATAGTTTACCACATTATGTTACTGGATGAATACCCGCTTCGCCGGGTACGGCTGCGCCGGGAAAAAGTCGAGCCGAATACCCGGCGCACCGCATGAAGGAAGGGAGATAAACGCGCAAAACACTGGAGAAGAGTAGCTAAAAATAGTATAACGGGAATATGGATTGAGCGTTGTCGACAGTGACCTTCTAAAAATAGAAACGGGAATATGGATTGACGCCACACGAAGGAAGGGAGGTAAACGCTGAAAACACTGGAGAAGATAAGGAAGAGTTACTGGAAATGGATCCAGAAAAAAACCAAAATCAGTTCAGCGCTGCGCGCTGAGAGCACGTGTTGAAATATATCATCGATGAGGTTGTGTCCGGGATGTAACTGAATATGGCCTCCAAATTTGAAAAAGATCGATCGAGAACTTTGGCTTGGCATCGCGGACACACACACAGACAGACACAAGTTGTATATATATATAGAAGGAGGGCTGCGTTGAACTCTTGCAGAGTTATTTCTGAACATCAGTCACTAGCATTTCACATTGAATGTGTTACGGGGGAAAAGATAGGATGCATTTATAGTAATACTATTCAAGTTACAGCATGACAGATAGAACAGTCAGTGTTTAGTTAGTATGCTTACACATGCATGATGATGTATTCTACTAAAATGTAGACACGCACATGCAATTACAAATATAGTACTGTTTAAAGAATTTGTACGTATTAAACTGAACTACATTGTATTATTATTATTATTCTGAAGGTGAAGATCATCTGCTCTGCTGATGCGCGTCCGGCTGGCCTGTTTGTAGTCGATGCAAAGGCTGTGAACATTTTCAACGAGGATGCCAACAGGGCGCTTATGGATGACCTGGGTATACATGCTGTAAGTTATTACATTTCAACTTGGATTTGTGGTTTTTTGTGTGTTAAAGTTCACTCTCAAATCAATCAGTTCTGCTTTTGAAGAGATACTTTGTCGTCTGTCATATGAGCGTTGATGCGTTGAGCTGTCGTTATGCGCCATACATGGCCCAGCTCATCCGGCTTCAGCGTGTTTTTATATCGGAGTGATCCTTCTCCTAGACTGGTGGCTTTACAGGGCTGTCGAGTCCAGTCTACCCGGCTATTTGGCCATAGCTGGCTGGTTTGTTTATCTGAGGTGACCTTCCCCAGGGCTAGAACTTAAAATGCGGCTCTTGTTCGCATGATGCTCCCGTCATTGGACACCTGGGGTATTTCTTGAGTGTAACAGTGCCACCTGTTACCCTGCCCCCTCCTGTTGGAAGCACCGCCAGTTGGTCCGCGACTGCTTATTCGTCCTGGCAAGCCTGGCTTATTTCGCAGCTAACCTCCATATCTGAAGGCCATCACACTATCCGCCACCTGTGAACGCGCCTGGTTGGGGGTGGTCGCCCCTACTGTCCCAGAACGATAACAGAGGAGAGCGTTTTTTGTCTGTGGAAATTAAGTCATTCCAGGTATTCTTCAGTGTTGCTGAATGTTGGTTGAAATGCTGCCGTATGGTTGAACTAGCAAACAGACGATAGTGTTGTCTGGGATGACATGTAATGGTAAAGTAATATGGAAAAGATGGACACAAGATACTACAAGAAAGTATGTGTACCTAATGCAAAGCATTGGAGAAAAAAAAGAATCTCAGTGGACTGCAAGGCACAGATTTGTTCAGTTCCTAAAGCGAAAAGTATGCCTGTGAGTTTAATCAGGCATTTAATTTGCCTCTTACCGTACTTTCCGGGTGACAAGGCGCTTCGTTATCTAAGACGCACCCCCTTCTTTTTAAAAAAAATTGTAATTCAGTCACCCATTGGACGCAGGGGGCCGATAGGGCGCACCAAAATGACCCAGTTTTTGCCATGAGAGGTGGTTCCCCTGTCATATCTGAGAGAGGAAACACTTCCTGCACCGGGGTCAGTGACCGGTCAGTGACCGACTTTAACTGAGTGAAAATATGTGTGCTCTGTGTGTGCGGCCAGATCAAAGGCATTGTGATAGCTGGGTGGCCTTGTTAAAAGACACGACCTTCTTCCCAGGGGTCAATGACCCAGTTTTTGCCATGAGAGGTGGTTCCCCTGTCATATCTGAGAGAGGAAACACTTCCTGCATCGGGGTCAGTGACCGGTCAGTGACCGAGTTTAACAGAGTGGAAATCTGTGTGTGCGGCCAGATAAAAGGCAGGGCAGTACCTAGTAGCTGAAACATGCATTATCACAAGTTGTTTGACTGGTACTCAAGCGGTCTCTTTTTTTTTCGTATTTCATACACGGATTAGGTGCTTCGTTATACAAGACGCAGGGGTCGAACTCGAGGAAAAAAGTCGCGCCTTATGACCCGGAAAGTACGGTACCTAAGATTCAACCAAATGTAGACTCAAGCAATCATACTGAGCTCTGATGAGCATATTTTTAAATGAAAAAGGCGTCATATTGACCTGTACACTCCATGATCGCTTGAGTCCACCCATGGCATCTCACGGCTGTTCACTAGTGGCTCGTTATCTGCTATCTTAGCAGCAGGCACACCCCTCCTATTATAGCTGCCAGCCCTCTCCCGATAAGCTGCAAGGTATCACCTACACCTCAGCCACCATCCCGGCTCCTTCTTATTTCCTGCTTGTGTGTGTGAAGCGCTGTGTGTGTGTACACTAATTGGTGTGTTTCAATTCACCATTACTCTGGAATGGGAGTTAAGGTTGCGTTCTTGAACTGGAATTTTGTCTGTGCATGGTTGTAGCTTGAAATGAAAGTGAAATAGTGGCTACTCTGGCCTTAAGACTTTTCTTTTCTCTAAATAATCCTAGGACTACATTGCCCCGCTACACCTCCCCCCCCCCTCCTCACCCATCTCACCCGCAAGCCTAAATCAGATCAGTTGTAAATACTGTAGCCATGTACATAATTATTGTTTGAAATTTTCTTTTCTTTTTCATGCTTACTTTTGAGTGCCGTGTCTTTGTTTGTGTTGTTGCCTTGTCATCTTCATGCAATTTATGCGTACGTGTATATGAGTATGCTTGAGTTGTTAATGCGAAAGAGTGTGTATGAGTGCGCCTTGAGGTGAGATATGTGCGCGTTATAAATTCTCGTATTATTATTACTCTGCCTTGGGTTTTATTTCTAGAAGGACATAAACAGTTGTTGCATCTCTCTTTCTGATAGTGATACTTAATAATAATAATAATGCAAACTTTTATAGCGCTATTCTAGAAAATTGTCTACTCTTAGCGCTTTACAATACATACATCGACCAAGCATACTATACACGCACAGGCAAAAAACCCCGACCAAACAACACAGTCAATCAGCAATCAAAGACGGAGCTCGAACCCATACTGCCTGCTAGGCGTGGCCTCGTTCTCACTTCAGTAAAACCTCCCACTAACGACCTTGAACATGTCCAGAAAAATCGGTCGTAAAAAGGAGGGGTCTTTATTGGGAGTTTGGGAGGTATAATTTGTTTTGCAGGGGAGGCAACTGTTTGGCAGTTCTGTTTTTCTTGTGTTCGTTATCCGATTTTTGTTCCCATTTGATGTGCATATGGATTAGCATGATGACATGTGCATACACCAGCGCATAGACAGGCAGACATCACACACGCACGGCCTCATAGGTAAAACTCGGTCATTGACCCCGGGTAAGAAGGTCAGAGTTAAACTGGGACAGGAAGAGTTTCCTCTCCGATATCATAGAAAGCCAGTGTCTGTAAACTGGGTCAAGCAGCTGGTCTTAGCTGGAAAGTATGGGTCATTGACCCGAGGTCTCAGTTGGTGAGCACAGCATTTCATTATTGAGTTGTCCTTCAAACTGCGCCTACCCAACCCCTCCCACCCCCCTTTCTCTCCCCCCCCTCCCCCTCCTACTTTGAGGGCAGTCCTTCAATTGTGACAGCAATAGGTGAGAAGAGGAGAGCTGTAGGCCACTGGACTTGCAAACTACCACGCCTGACTCTTGAAGAGTGACTAATCGTGTGCGTGTTCTGCGTGTGCTTGGTAATTACGAACTTTGACACTCACTGGTAAAAAGGTCAAAGTTGTTATTAACCATTATGTTGGCAGGTCGGCGGTCGTCTGGGTGGCCGAGTGGTAACGCACTTGCGCTCGGAAGCGAGAGGTTGCGAGTTCGACCCTGGGTCAGGGCGTTAGCAATTTTCTCCCCCCTTTCCTAACCTAGGTGGTGGGTTCAAGTGCTAGTCTTTCGGATGAGACGAAAAACCGAGGTCCCTTCGTGTACACTACATTGGGGTGTGCACGTTAAAGATCCCACGATTGACAAAAGGGTCTTTCCTGGCAAAATTGTATAGGCATAGATAAAAATGTCCACCAAAATACCCGTGTGACTTGGAATAATAGGCCGTGAAAAGTAGGATATGCGCCGAAATGGCTGCGATCTGCTGGCCGATGTGAATGCGTGATGTATTGTGTAAAAAAAAATTCCATCTCACACGGCATAAATAAATCCCAGCGCCTTGAATATGTGCGCGATATAAATTGCATAAAACTAAAAAATAAAACTAAAAATAAATCCTTGCGCTTAGAACTGTACCCACAGAATACGCGCGATATAAGCCTCATATTGATTGATTGAAAAAGGAGGGCGTCGTTCTTGGGAGGTTAGTTACAGTGTGAAAGGCCATCCGTGCCGAGACATTCAAAAGGAGGGGGTCGTTCTTGGGAGAGGTCGTTACTTGACGTTCCACTGTAGTACTCTTAGTGCAGTTTTGTACATTTCTGCGATGTGTGCTGTGCTAAATGTTATCCTGTGTCGAAACGGGAGTTTCATAAAATTTGCCTTCAAACTTTGGATTTTAACGCGTGAAGGACAGTTCTATCCAACAGATGTGATATCGCGGCGACTCTGCGTCATGTGCTTTATCAGTTTTCTGGATGGTAAAAAGTGCTTGTTCCCGGCATTTGTTTGTGTCACTTCCCACGATTCCTGGGTGTGTGCGAATGAACTGTGTCCGGTCGAGCACTGTGTGTGTGTGTGTGTGTGTGTGTGTGTGTACACATTGGAGTATTCTTTGACTTCCCGTAATTACAGGGTAACGGAACTCAGCTTTCGGTGAGTGTTTTATACCAGATGTCTCACGTGCAACATATTCACGTGACACTGTAATATACTTATATAGCGTTATCAGTCATTCTTCAATCCTCTCTCTCTTTCTCTCACTCCCTCTCTCTCTCTCTCTCTATTCTTTCTCTCTCTCGCTCTCCGAGTCTCTAGTTCTCTTTCTCATTCACTCACACTCACACACACACACACACACACACACACACACACACACACACACACACACACACACACACACACACACACACACTCACACACACACACACACACATACTGACAGGAATATGTGCTCGCACACAGAGCACACACAAACACACACACACACCAATGACTGACTGTTGGAGAACATCTAATTTTGTTTGTTTCACTCTTTGGTTGTGTTTTTAATATGTTTGTTTATGTTGTGCTTGACTTGTCCATTTGATTTGAACGTTTGCTATCCACATCATGCCATAAATTTGTTTCTCTCTTCTTTTCACCCGTTCGGTAACTCGGTTTTTAACTTGTTTCTGTGCACGCCTTGCGGATTCGTTTTCTTCCTTTCGAAATTTGTTGAAGTGCTTTGTTGTTATTGTCGGTATGCATGCTATGTTGTGTCTTTGTATGCCTCCGATACATTGCATTCGCGCTCAGCCAGTAACGTTTCTAGGTGGGCCTGATCTGCTAACAGGCGAGCACAGATAAACAACACTCCTCAATCTACCCACCGCGGGTTAGGGGGAAGAATTTACCCGATGCTCCCCAGCATGTCGTAAGAGGCGACTAACGGATTCTGTTTCTCTTTTTACCCTTGTTAAGTGTTTCTTGTATAGAATATAGTCAATTTTTGTAAAGATTTTAGTCAAGCAGTATGTAAGAAATGTTAAGTCCTTTGTACTGGAAACTTGCATTCTCCCAGTAAGGTCATATATTGTACTACGTTGCAAGCCCCTGGAGCAAATTTTTGATTAGTGCTTTTGTGAACAAGAAACAATTGACAAGTGGCTCTATCCCATCTCCCCCCTTTCCCCGTCGCGATATAACCTTTGTGTAACCTTGAACGGTTGAAAACGACGTTAAACACCAAATAAAGAAAGAAAGAAAGATAACCTTCGTGGTTGAAAACGACGTTAAACACCAAATAAAGAAAGAAACTCACGAAGTTTGGGGTAGTGCCACTGCTAACAGCGGAGATCACTGTCTGGTAGCAGAGATACCCCCCGCTGGCTATTTTTACCATGCCGCTTTGCGGGCTAAAGCACAACAAGCGCGGAACAGCCGTGATCTCTGTTTGTTTGGCTCACATACTGTTTTGAAGGGGCACTGCATGAACTCTTCCACACCCAATACAAAGCATGACAGAGCTTTTTCTGAACATCGTCTATTGGATTTCTGTAGGTTACATTTACCATTCCATCTATTCTCTTGGCATAATGTTCCTTAACTAACCAAACTCCCCAAACATAACTTACAAAGATCTTATCTTGCGACACGGCATGCACGAGAGTCATGCTGCCAGCAATCATTTCTGTAGATAAGATTTGTATTCTGTTGTATATACTCAAAACCAATTAATCTATCTCCCAAATAGTACAGTGGAACCCCCCTTTTAAGTCCTCCAAAAATCTGAGAAAATCAGGTCTTAAAAAGGAGGGAGTCTTTAAACAGGGGTAAATTTACAGAGGTTATTAAGAACAAGTCTAAGAAAACAAGGTCTTAAAAGGGGGGTCCCACTGTACTGACAAAGAGTATCTTCTATGGCAGGCATCAGAGAATCAGCCAGCCAGCATCTTCACGGGGGAGGAGGAGTTGTTCGCTTTCGACAGAACCATCTCACGCATGAAGGAGATGCAGACGCAGGAGTACTGGGATGCGGAGCGAGAAGAGGCGTCTTGATGATTATTCTTGCTAGACATTTAGACTTAATCTACAGTGAACATGGCTTTAGATCATATTTAAGGCTTGATTTGTGTGTGTGTTGGGGGGGGGGGGGTGGCGTTTGTGGTTGTCGGCATTTTTTACAAGTGTAAATTTAACTTCTCGTGTAAACGATTGTCATTTATTATTACGGATTCGTTCAGGTGTTTACATGGGATACATGTATTAGCATTCTCCATGATTAAACATGATAATGACTGATTTCAACATGAAGCTGCATAGCTGCATTCTGTGCAGAATGGGAATTTTTTGTTGGATTAATTTTGTAAGTCAGAAGCCTATGTCAATCTGCTCAATTTATTTCACTAGCAAACTGAACAGATTTGCAACAAAGCTGTTGAATGTTGGAACGTGTCCAAAATGAGGGGATGTTCTTATTCCATTTTTAAAACCTGGGAAAATCTGTTGCGATGAACATGATCCTGTACGTAGGAAGGATGGTACCTTGAAAGTTGGAATGAAGAAGCTCTGTTCTGCCCTGTCATTCAATCAATCAATGAGGCTTATATCGCGCATATTCCGTGGGTACAGTTCTAGGCGCTCTGCAGTGATGCCGTGTGAGATGAAATTTTATACGGCCATTTCGGCGCATATTTACCTTTCACGGCCTATTATTCCAAGTCACACGGGTATAGGTAGACAATTATTAACTGTGCCTAAGCAATTTTGCCAGGAAAGACCCTTTTGTCAATCGTGGGATCTTTAACGTGCACACCCAATGTAGTGTACACGGGGGGGAGTTCGGACACCGAAGAGAGTCTGCACACAAAGTTGACTCTGAATAAATTTCCGCCGAACCTGGGATCGAACTCACGCTGATAGCGGCCAACTGAATACAAATCCAGCGCGCTACCAACTGAGCTATATCCCCGCAGTGGTAAGACGTCGGCCTCCTAATCGGAAGGTTGTGAGTTTGAATCCCGGCCGCGGCTGTCTGGTGGGTTAAGGTGGAGATTTTTCTGATCTCTCAGGTCAACTTATGTGCAGACCTGCTAGTGCCTTATCCCCCTTCGTGTGTACACGCAAGCACAAGACCAAGTGCGCACGGAAAAGATCCTGTAATCCATGTCAGAGTTGGTGGGTTAAAGAAACACGAAAATACCAAGCATGCATATTCCGAAAGCGGCGTATGGCTGCCTAAATGGCGGGGTAAAAACGGTCATACACGTAAAAAACCCACTCGTTAAAAAAAAACCGAGTGTACGTGGGAGTTTCAGCCTATGAACACAGAAGAAGAAGAAGAAGTCATCCAAAAATCATTCTCATATATATTCTGTTACTCCCAAAGAAGATATTGATTTATTTCTTAGTTGTCAAGCTGTGAACTGCCAACATATTTTTATGTTGTTAGAATTAAATTCTTCATTCAAAACCATCCCTGTTAATTTTTTTTATGGATTTTGTGTATTTAGAAGGATCATTTAACTGGTGCTTTTTAAAGTAAACCCGATGTAACATTTAAGTTTGTGTGTGTGTGTTTGTGCGTGTGTCTGTGTGTGTGTGTGTGTGCTTCTGTGTATGTGTGTCAGTGTGTGTCTGTTGAATTACATTTTGTTGTTGTTGTTGTCTATTTTGGAGTGTGATGGTAATATTAATTGGTTAGATTGCTTTGAAAAGAGTATTTAGCATATCAGTGCACTTTTAGCAATGATTAGAAGCACATGCAGTGACCAGCGAAGAAACCTTGATGATTTATTGAATTGAAAAATCATCTGCAATTACATAATCTTGGTGATAATAGTTATTATATTAAAACTGCAACAGGAATGTGTTGATTTTTTTTGGTGATGGTTACTTTTTACATTTAGTCAAGTTTTGACTAAATGTTTTAACATAGAGGGGGAATCGAGACGAGGGTCGTGGTGTATATGTGTCTGTCTGTCTGTGTGTGTGTGTGTAGAGCGATTCAGAGTAAACTACTGGACCGATCTTTATGAAATTTTACATGAGAGTTCCTGGGTATGATATCCCCAGGCATATTTTTTATTGTTTCGATAAATGTCTGATGACGTCATATCCGGCTTTTTGTAAAAGTTGAGGCGGCACTGTCACACCCTCATTTTTCAATCAAATTGATTGACATTTGTGTAAAGCAATCTTCGACGAAGGCCGGACTTCGGTATTGCATTTCAACTTGGTGGCTTAAAAATTAATTGATGACTTTGGTCATTAAAAATCTGAAAATTGTAATAATTTTTTTTTTAATATAAAACGATCCAAATTTACGTTCATCTTATTCTACATCATTTCCTGATTCCAAAAACATATAAATATGTTATATCTGGATTAAAAACAATTTCTGAAAATTAAAAATATAAAAATTATGATCAAAATTAAATTTCCGAAATCGATTTAAAAACAATTTCATCTTATTCCTTGTCGGTTCCTGATTCCAAAAACATATAGATATGATATGTTTGGATTAAAAACACGCTCAGAAAGTTAAAACGAAGAGAGTTACAGAAAAGCGTGCTATGCAGCACAGCGCAACCACTACCGCGCTAAACAGGCTCGTCAGTTTCACTCCGTAATGCACCAGCGGCGGACTACGGTCATTGTGAAAAAATGCAGTGCGTTCAGTTTCATTCTGTGAGTTCCACAGCTTGACTAAATGTAGTAATTTCGCCTTGCGCGACTTGTTTTTAATTGAAAACGGATTTACTCACTGACAGCACTGTGTAAAATATATTTATGATCAATTTTGAGTGATTTACTTTTATAGCGTATTTGATATATTGTTTATGCAGAAAAATGTCACATGGAGGATTTAATACAGTATATAAAATACATTCAAAAAGGAAAGAAATACCTGCTGAATAACAATTAACTAACATCATTGACATTGTATTCAATGGTTACAAAATCATGTTATGTTTATACTGTAGTTTTAATATATTTATGGACATACCTTCATTCCTCTGTAAACCATCTTGTAAATCGCCACAGATCTGCCCAAGGGTTTACATACAGTGAGAGCTCTCCACATAAACTTATGCCAAAAGTCTAATCAGACCGCTTACTAAATTAAAGATTCTTTTTGTTGCATCAACTTTGTTGATTGATGTAGGTGATATAAGGTGATTTAGCAAAATTGTGACCCTCCACCACGAAATGAGTCGCATGTCACCTCGCGCGGTTCTGCGCTAGGCTTAATATAAGTCCGGGGAGTGTATGGTAACAGTGGGAGGGTCACCTTAATCACAGGCTTATAACACAAGCTCTTTTCTAAAACGGTTTTCACAACTGGATAGAGCATAAAAAACTCTTTAGGAAAATGTGAAAATATGAAAATCATGCAAAGGTGACATGGGACTCATTTCGTGGTGGAGGGTCACAATTATACTTTATCAAAAAAGTCTTGCTTTGCAAAGAAAGCAGCTAGCTATACTGCAGATTTTTTGTTGGTACAGTGGAACCCCCTTTTTAGAATTTTTGAAACCTTCAAAAATCTGGGAAAATCAGATCTTAAAAAGATGGGAGTGTTGAAATTGAGGTGAAGTCACACAGGTTAATTGTGAATAGAACATCTGAAAATTCAAGGGGGAAGTCTTACATTTTGGGGTGTTAAAAAAAAGGGGGGGGGGTGTCCACTTTATGTGTCATTTTTAAATCATAATGATACTCCTACCCCATGTATATAAGGGCCTGGACAGATCTGCAGGGGTGTGCATGATTCTTTATGTGGGAAGGATTGAGGTACCAGTAGTATATCCCGCAGTGGGGCACTGCGGTTATGAAATTAAAGGCCCTCCTGTTTTTGGAACCGCAGGAGCTTTCTAGTTTGCTGTTAGGTAGATTTTTGGTTCCTCTTTCCTGTCATGCTCTCTTTTTCTTCATGAATTCTTTTCTTTTTTCTGCCTTCTTGCTCATTCACCTGTATTTTTTCCAAAAATCTCTTCTCTTGCCGCTTGTCTCGCGATTCATTTTCTTCTTTTTTTTTTTCATTACTTTATTGTCCCATCGCTGGGAAATTCGGGTCGCTTCCTCCCAGTGGAAAGCTAGCAGCAACGGAGTCGCGCTACCCAGGTGTCTGCGTGTTTAGGTGTATTCAGCCACCTGCACTTATGGCAGAATGACCAAGGTCTTTTACGTGCCATTGTGATGACACGGGGGTGGGACATGGCTTCCGTCTCTGGGTCTGCACATAAAGTTGACCCGTGTCCGTCCCGGCCCGAATTCGAACCTGCGACCTCTCGATCACAAGTCCAGTGCTCTACCATCTGAGCTACCGGGCCCCCTTGGTATAGTTTAATCTGTTAGTGTTCTGATGTAAGTCCAGCAGTAGATAGGTTAAGCCTATTTTAACATACTGGAAACTGGTAATCTTCCAGTAGGTATTAATTTAGTTTTACTAAAGCCTGCTGGGACACAAGTAATGGGTTAGTGCATTTGTAAACAGGAATCGCTTGACAAGTGGCCCCCTTCATCCCCCCCTTCCTCGTCCTGATATGGCTCTGCGTAGTCGGCTGAACGTTAAGCAACAAATAAACAAACAAACAAACAAACCAGTAGTATAAATGTTTAATTATTTAATGGATTGAGTTGACAACTGTAACAGGTGTATATGGGCATATGTTTCATACCAGTGCATGTGATGTATTACGGGTACAGTTTTATTTTTCCAACACTTGATTATTTGTTACAACACCTTGAGATATTAATGTTTTTTTGTTCTCCATGTAATGAACTATAGCTGTGACCACATGCACCCAAGAATTAAAATCTTCTGGGTTATTCATTTTAACACATAGCATATTGTAGAACTTGGTATATTTGTTGGTTTTGATAATTTCAGCCTGAATTTAAGTACATGTAGCAGTTTTGTTTTTGGTTTTTGCAGAACCACCGAAAGAATAAAATGGTAACTGTTGCACAAAATGTTAGGATTTGAACTAACTGTTCAGTTCAGTCCCTTTCCTGAGAGTGTTGAGATGTTCATAGCAATTGTAAGGATCTGCAGTGCTATATCTTTGGCATGTAGTCTTCACTTTTTCACACGGCAATCCTGTTTTTCCACTGCTCGTTTCATTGATGATTATACCTTTCAATGTTCCTTTGAGAAAAGGTTGGAGAGCAAGGATGTAATTGTTAGTTACTTGACCAGACCATCCCGGATATCAGCTGTTAGAGTATTACTATTGCAAGTGAAGGTTATTGTGAGTCTCCACCAAGGCGTTGATCTCTTTACAACTCATATACATTTGTTTTATTTTATCCTCTATCGAAGCACAAAATATTGACTGATATTCTCACATGGTTATACACTCTGAAAAGCCGGGATGTTCTTTCTTGAATCTGATAGCAGGGCCAGGGACTAGTTTTTCTTGGTATAATTATAGTTAAGAGAAAAGTGAATACAGTGCAAGTGTAGTCTGTGTTTGTTGTTGAAGCTGACTTCATTTTTCCATATTTGGTACAACTAACCTATGCAGCTGTAGCCGTTGCCATCCTTGTGTGAATCAATGGGAGTGGAGTTCCTGTAGGTGGATTCTCTGTATACAGGGAATACCACATAGGGTGTAATTCCTGTAGCGTTTCGCTGATATCGCTGAAAGTCACGTGATGCTCAGCAACATCAGTAGAATTTGATGTTTTTCGATCTTTTTTGATATTTCTTAGAAATTCGAGTATGGTTTGAAAGTTTTATTGAAAAACTCCAGCATGTGGGATTCCCTGTATACAAGGAATCCCCCTACAGGAACTCCACCTACAGGGAATCCCGCTCTTTTGGTCGACATAGACCCCGTCAGCAGCTTAACTAGGTGCCATCCTAGTTCCTACCTGCTATGTCCGGTCCTTCATATCAGAAGACACCTCCCATGTCGGGAGAACCCCCCGCGGGTTAGGGGGAAGAATTTACCCGATGCTCCCCAGCATGTCGTAAGAGGCGACTAACGGATTCTGTTTCTCCTTTTACCCTTGTTAAGTGTTTCTTGTATAGAATATAGTCAATTTTTGTAGAGATTTTAGTCAAGCAGTATGTAAGAAATGTTAAGTCCTTTGTACTGGAAACTTGCATTCTCCCAGTAAGGTAATACATTGTACTACGTTGCAAGCCCCTGGAGCAAATTTTTTATTTATACTTTTGTGAACAAGAAACAATTGACAAGTGGCTCTATCCCATCTCCCCCCTTTCCCCGTCGCGATATAACCTTCGTGGTTGAAAACGACGTTAAACACCAAATAAAGAAAAGAAAAAAATGTCGGGAGAGGACACCTGCAATGTCGGGGCACTTTTGGCTGGTCCTATGAGGGTGTTAATCTCTCTTCGCAGGGACCAGCTGTGTACTTAAACTGCTGACTTCCGCATTGTTCTAGCCTCTTATTGCAGTGATCTTATTCCGGTGTTGTTAATGATGGTACATAACTGTACATACTATTTATGTCTAAATGAACATAGATATAAATATGAAATCGCACCCTTGAAGGGGAGAGATTGTTTTCGTTTATTTTTTAATTTCTATTTGCAATTTGATTTTCTGTCGCTGTATCCTGCACTCTTTTATGATAACTTAACTGTTGTCAAAACTCGGCAATAAGTCTAAATGGTTTTGAAGTGTCTTCCCCTTCCTGTGTGGTTTTGAAGTCTATGACGTACCTTCTCCTTTTATGTCATCATGGTATTTGCAGTGCTTTTTAGCGCCCTTATCATTCTTTAAAACATTGCATAGTTGCCAAAGAAGTGATCATAAAATGCTACTTTTGTTATCTTGAATGTGATCATAATTTCAACGTGACCATGTTTTGTAAGAAAAGTATACTTAATTTGTATCCCAACATTTGAGGCTGTGTAGAAATGTTAACCAGAAAACAGTAATAAAGCTTAAAGGTACTGCTAAGGCGTTTGCTTCTGTTGTTTGTTTGTTTTTGAGAGGTTTTTTCTATTTGTCCTCGTAGCGGTGTTTCATCCTGTCTGTATGTGTCACCATATCTTCATCATTCTGTTTCGGTATACCTAGGTGTCTGATAATTCGGGGATATAGCTCAGTTGGTAGCGCGCTGGATTTGTATTCAGTTGGCCGCTGTCAGCGTGAGTTCGATCCCAGGTTCGGCGGAAATTTATTTCAGAGTCAACTTTGTGTGCAGACTCTCTTCGGTGTCCGAACCCTCCCCCGTGTACACTACATTGGGTGTGCACGTTAAAAATCCCACGATTGACAAAAGGGTCTTTCCTGGCAAAAATTGCTTAGGCACAGTTAATAATTGTCTATCCGTGTGACTTGGAATGGCCGTGAAAGGTAAATATGCGCCGAAATGGCTGCAATCTACTGGCCGTATAAAATTTCATCTCACACGGCATCACTGCAGAGCGCCTAGAACTGTACCCACGGAATATGCGCGATATAAGCCTCATTGATTGATTGATTAATTCTGACCCTAAATCAGATGATCAGTGGCCGATTGATAGGCATATGCTGGGCACCCTTGATGGATGAACATCATGGTTCCCAATGGGCTGTTGAGGGGCGTGGGCTGGACATTCCTTATAGCTGAACATATATGGGCCCTCTAAGGGCTTTAAAAATTTTTTTTTTAAGTATTGGCATTTTGATTTACGTAGAGTCGAGTCAGACGTGAAGCCGGTTTTTATTACAATTCTAAAACAATCCCTATGTCAACCCACAAAGTATACTCACTGTATGCACAGGGGCTTGTTCATAATCGCCCAAAGTGCCCGTTGCATACAACACCCCTTCACTAACAAGGTATCTGGTTCACTGAGAAGGATGAGCTCAAGAAAGAAAAAAACAATTCATTTCTTGAAAAAAACTGAATCTGCTATTTCAGACTAGTGTGTTTGACATCAACTGTATTCTTGTGCCCAAGAGGAGGGATAGTCTTAACCCATGTATAGAAGTCTGACCTGATCTGAAAAGTTGCGTCCAACTTTTCTCACTAGAAGGAGTTTGCCTTTAAACATTCTGAGTCGTTGGTATATGTATAAGCGGAACCGTATCAGTGGATTTAAGTCAAAGTTGTAAAAGTTGAGGTTGAACTTTGTTCATTTAAGTTTTTATTTAAATCCAATTTTCACTGAGAGAATGATTTTTTGGGGTATAACTTATAAAGTTCTGAATCCAAAAATGTGCAGATATGTTGTTTATTTACTCTGCAAATGTGCTCAAAAGAAAATTGAATGTGCAAAATAGGTACCTTAGGCATGCTACGCCAAGACCAGTTCCACCTGTCTGAGTTTACGAGTTCCGCTTAGCCAAGTTTTAGTAGTCTCGACAATGACTGATCGACGATTTTTAGTGTCAATCTTTTAGCTTCAGGATCAATTTGCGCACAGTTCTTGTCTTGAATCTCCGGGCAACGACGAGGTGTCCACAACTTTTGTGAAGTGTTTCCCCTTTGAGTTTTAGGCCGACAGCGGATTGTAATATTGCTTCACGCGACTTGTTCCTTTCTCTCTGCAGAGCTTGCGTTGCAAGTAAGGGTGTCCATACATGAAGATGAGAGTTCCGCAAGACATGACTGCTCTCTGTGGATGGACAAGTTCCTGGTCCACGAAACCAACAAGACATGACTGCTCTCTGTGGATGGACAAGTTCCTGGTCCACGAAACCAGCAAGACATGACTGCTCTCTGTGGATGGACAAGTTCCTGGTCCACGAAACCAGCAAGACATGACTGCTCCCTGTGGATGGACAAGTTCCTGGTCCACGAAACCAGCAAGACATGACTGCTCTCTGTGGATGGACAAGTTCCTGGTCCACGAAACCAGCAAGACATGACTGCTCCCTGTGGATGGACAAGTTCCTGGTCCACGAAACCAGCAAGACATGACTGCTCCCTGTGGATGGACAAGTTCCTGGTCCACGAAACCAGCAAGACATGACTGCTCCCTGTGGATGGACAAGTTCCTGGTCCACGAAACCAGCAAGACATGACTGCTCCCTGTGGATGGACAAGTTCCTGGTCCACGAAACCAGCAAGACATGACTGCTCCCTGTGGATGGACAAGTTCCTGGTCCACAAAACCAGCAAGACATGACTGCTCTCTGTGGATGGACAAGTTCCTGGTCCACGAAACCAGCAAGACATGACTGCTCCCTGTGGATGGACAAGTTCCTGGTCCACGAAACCAGCAAGACATGACTGCTCCCTGTGGATGGACAAGTTCCTGGTCCACAAAACCAGCAAGACATGACTGCTCTCTGTGGATGGACAAGTTCCTGGTCCACGAAACCAGCAAGACATGACTGCTCCCTGTGGATGGACAAGTTCCTGGTCCACGAAACCAGCAAGACATGACTGCTCCCTGTGGATGGACAAGTTCCTGGTCCACGAAACCAGCAAGACATGACTGCTCCCTGTGGATGGACAAGTTCCTGGTCCACGAAACCAGCAAGACATGACTGCTCTCTGTGGATGGACAAGTTCCTGGTCCACGAAACCAGCAAGACATGACTGCTCTCTGTGGATGGACAAGTTCCTGGTCCACGAAACCAACAAGACCCAAACAAGCGACAGCGCGGCTCTCCCTCCCACGTGTAGCCTGGACTTCTCCCATGTTCAACTGCTTTTCACCAGTTCTGCGGCCTCTCTCACACTTGAATACCCATTGGGTCATGTAAACCCCGAACCAACTTTTGATGTAGAGTATACACTGAACAAGGGAGCCGAGAGGACTGCAATGTCCAGTGTTGTTGCTATTGTGCAGATTATTTTGTTGATTTTTTTAAGATAAGTTATTTTCGAGACTTTCAATCCAAAATAACGCGCGCACAAACAGATATTCTCATACAGACACACCCATTTGTGCAAGCACGCACACAGACACACGTGTACAAGAGAAAAACTGTAAACAGAGAGAGAAGAAGAAGAAGAAGAAAAAGAAAAAGAAGAAGAAGAAGAAAAAGAAGAAGAAGAAAAAGAAAAAGAAAGAAGAAGAAGAAGAAGAAGAAGAAAAAAAAAGAAAAAGAAAAAGAAGGAAAAGAAAGAAGAAGAAGAAAAAAAAAAGAAAAAGAAAAAAAAGAAAAAGGAGAAAAAGAAAAAGAAAGAAGAAGAAGAAAAAAAAAGAAAAAGAAAAAGGAGAAAAAGAAAAAGAAGGAAAAGAAAAAGAAGAAGAAGCTTAGAGAAAGATAGACAGAAAAAAGAAAGACTTACAGGAAGAAAAAAGGTGACATAAACAAGAAAATAAATTTGACAGACAGAAGGGAATTAAAATAGAAGCAGAAAGAAAGCAAGAACTCAGTTATCGTAGAAAGACCAAGTGCAGTCACATCAGTTCTTACCACAAACAAACAACAACAGTGTGATTTGTTTACACGCAGACTTTATTTCATTGTACTTTTCTAAGTTTATTTCCTTCTTTGAATATGTGTGTGCTGTTGACATATGTTTGTGCTGTTGACATATGTTTGTGCTGTTGACATATGTTTGTGCTGTTGACATATGTGTGTGCTGTTGACATATGTGTGTGCTGTTGACATATGTGTGTGCTGTTGACATATGATTGTGCTGTTGACATATGTGTGTGCTGTTGGCATATGTTTGTGACACACCAGCGTGCAGTCATACAACTCTATAATGGCTTTACATTAAATATGCTTGTGTGCTATGCTTAAAATTATCAACAACGACAACAAACAAACCCATGTCAATAAACATAACCAGGTTGTTACTGAGCACCATCTTTAATGTCACCCTTTTTGACAATGTTGTAGTACATTATTATTGTTCATAGAGATTGTGTTGTGTTTGTTTGAAAATATGAATGGGTTGGAAAGAAATCAGTGACAAATAAGGGCTTAGAAGGTATAGTCCTAATGTTTTTTTATAATTGTTTATTGTTGATCATTTGGAGTTTTAATCTATTTAGTATGGCTTCCGAGACTGAAAAAGAGGTAAGAGAGCTCATTGGCAATTTTCTGACTTTTAAGTTTGATCCGCACCATGCATGTTCTAACATCTGCCAGATTAACAAACAACGACTCATTAGTTTTAATCATACACAGTTTGAAGGCAACATTGTTACAATGATACAATTTTGGCAGCAAAAGAAACGCACAGTGTACTATCTTTTGCTGGAAAACTTCCCTCCCCAGGAATACAACTCTCCCAAAGACCAAAAAAAACAAACCATGAGACGATTTAATTCAAAACAATTCCGTCCAACTAATATGTGATGTTTGTATAAGCAGCTAGCAGCATTGATGATTGGATTGGTTTTGATTTGTGCATGTTTGTGTGTTAAGAAACGGTACAATAGATTGTCTTTTGACGAAATTGTACATAATTTTTATGCGCATGTTTTTACAGAAATGTAAACCTTAAATATGTACGTATATTCAATAAAAATCGTTATTTTACCAAATATTTTTCTAATCGAATATTTGCAATTCCATTTACCTGATACACATGCTATGTCATATTTGACTTTCTGTTTTCAGATCGAACCTAGGAGATAACGCTGTTTTAAATGCTTACCAGCGAAACTGTGAGAGCAACAGATATCTACAGAGATGGGTGTTTAGTGAACATGCAAAGACTTGTGGAAAAAAACCCCTAGTAAACCAAACACTACCTAACTTTATCAAAGCTATACCGCAGCTGCACGACCATAAACAGCTCTTAATCCCACAAGTATGCAATCCAAACACATATATGATGTGATATAGCTTTAGAAACAAACGCTGCAGCAATTAAAGCAGGAGAAGCAACGCATTTTTTGGTGAAAATTTACAAAAGAAAACATTTCCCCAAACCACCTCCGTAAATACAATTATAGTTGTGAAATAGAAACAGTCTACAAAATAAAGTTCAAAGTTCATTATAATAGTTACATGGTAAAGTAAGAGATAATGACAAAAATACAAATAGAACAGAATTGGTAAATACCACAAGATTAATGTGGGAAATGAGATTTCAAAAAATAACACTCAAACATCTAAACATTCGGAATAAGTAAATAGGTAATGGGCAAAAAGGCAAAGCTTTTAATCAGACATGTTCATATAAACAGAACCTCCCCCCGTGTATACTACATTGGGTGTGCACGTTAAAGATCCCACGATTGACAAAAGGGTCTTTCCTGGCAAAATTGCTTAGGCACAGTTAATAATTGTCTACCTATACCCGTGTGACTTGGAATAAATATAATAGGCCGTGAAAGGTAAATATGCGCCGAAATGGCTGCAATCTACTGGCCGTATAAAATTTCATCTCACACGGCATCACTGCAGAGCGCCTAGAACTGTACCCACGGAATATGCGCGATATAAGACTCATTGATTGAATAAACAAACATATCAAATTATGGAAACAAAACACGAAAGTTGATCCTCACCTACATTTTCGTCATCGTCAAAACTACAACTAAGATCAGCGCAATTGCATACAACACTAAATTAATGAAAGCTAATCGAGAGACACTATAAAGATGTAAAAATACGTTTTCAATATTCAAACAAAGATCACCAATGATTAGCAAGGACGATTCACAAAGAGACCGAGAAGCACTTTTGACAATATTAAACGCTCAATACATGTCAATAAACGGCATCAACATTACTTTCACGAAACCTGTCCTAAATTTCACACATATCAAAAAGACGCACTATTCCGCTTACTAACGTACCCTAACAAAATACGCCATGAACTGTAAATAGTTTATGAGAGTCTCTACTTACGTAGAGTGGTGTACTGAGTACTGGTGTACTGAGCCACAAAACCCACCGATATATCAAAACTAAGTGAAATTAAAATCAAAATTACCAAATGCAATGCAATCATATTAAAACATTCAGAAGTCCAAATATTTTACACAATATTAAACCTGTGTTAACTTTAATCTCTGTAGAAATTCAACCACGCAACAGTAAAACATTAACACTAACTGCTATAGCAGTAACATTAACACTAACTGCTATAGCAGTAACATTAACAGTGAATGCCACTTGTAAAACACCAAGTTTAAATGGTCTCATTCCCTTTGCACATCCGGAGAAGATTGACTTTGTAACAATATTTCTAAAATTAGAAACAAAAATAAGGGCTGTGACATAAAATCTAAAAGGGGAAAAATATGCAATTTTGATTTGAACTGATAAGGATAAGGATCAGATTTCATATAGTCCTGTGAGGTTACCCTCATGGACATTGGGAATGCTTTCTCCCTGGGGAAAGCGAGCTGCCATATAGTACGGCGCAACCCATTTCTTTCCCTGCATGCGTATATAAACATGTTTCCAAGCCCTCAGACTTTCGCTGTGAACTTGGGTTCTTTATCGTGCGCATGCGTGCACACGGGGGTGTTCGGACACCGAGGAGAGTCTGCACAAAGTTGACTCTGAGAAATAAATCCCTCGCCGATCGTGGGGAACGAACCCACGCCGATTACGACAACTGGTTTTGAAGCCATCGCCGCTACCGACTGTGCTATTTTCCCGCCAATGAGATAGCTTATACAAATGGCTTACACCAATGGTATCGAAGCACAGTGCGCAGGAGTTAGATCATTTGACGGTTGTCAGTTTCTCATGTATTTAGGGCAAGACATTAGAAAGTGTTAACAGCTGGTGTTAGGGTCAACCTTTCTTATAAAGTGTGTCGATGTTCTGCTTCAAAAGTAAAATTAATTAGGTCTGTCGAATAAACGAATTTCATGTTGTTACTATACATAAGGTAGTCTCAGCACTGATATGCAACAGGTTGTTTGCGGCTTTAGTCCCCCCAAGATGTAGACGAAGTCAATTTGATTTCAAATAAAGTCTTACTTTTTATGGGACAAGCACAGAAACTCAGGGCTAATATTAGAGATATTAAAACCACCAGCAGCATTAATCCTCAAAAACCTGTCATAAATCGCAAAGTTAACACTACATGTATATCAATATATGCTTGCAGAGAGATATTAAAGTTTACAAAAATGAGAGTCACAATCTACCCTAGACACAACCGTCGAACGCAGAAGAAGAAGAAGAGAGTCACAATCTAACATTTGTATTAATATGAAAGGCAAACCCCATCATAAATAAAATGCACATTTTATCTCCCCCTACCCCCATCACCATCATTTACGCACAACGTCACAACTTCCAAATTGTACTACACAGTATAAGCATACATTTGTGTTGGCAATGTTACTTGTGTCGAAAGTGCTAATCAGAAAGGCAATTAAGCATTATGGCGGCCACATTCCATGAACATTCATTTAAGCTGTAAAGATGAAATATTACTATTGTGCAAACTGAGAAAAATACTAAGCACTTTTTGTAAACATACCCCCTACCATCTAGACTTTTATCTTTGCCCAAGTCAGCTCTCTGGAAGTGTTGGTGATAGTTTATTCCCTTCTTTGAATTGATTCTCTTTTCTTAAATACTTAAAAAAATGTAGCACATTTTCTGTTGTACAAAGTAATTATGCTGCATTTATAAGATCTTCAAAGAAAACAAATGTATCGACACATTGTAACAGTGTTTTTTCTTCTATGAGAACTACACTCTATTCCTTCCTCTTTTTCTCTCTAAAATATAAATTCACCTCATATAAAACAGTTGATAATCAATATGAGAACCTTTGTATTTTCTAGTTTCCCCAATAATCAATAGTATTTTAACGCCCAGATATAAACGTCGAACAGATGGATTATGTAATTATTTTGTCTAATCACTTGTGTATTGTACATCAGTTGGCTAATATAATCATATAATAAGGCCATTCCATTTTTACTTGACAATAACAAACAGTTCTAGCATGCCATTCACAAATAAACGTTACAATTATGACATATTTAAAAAAAGAAATGAAGGAAGATTTTCATTTCGTTTAGTGTTAAGCAACAGATCTAATATTATAGGCATTAGCTGACAAGTGCATATTGTGGCCTAATGGTTAAGTTCGAAGCTGCACTGGACTTGTGATTCTCGTGTCACAGGTTAGGCTCTAGGATGGGACGGACACGGGTCAACTTTATGTGCAAATTGAAAGACGGTATTCATGTCCCACTCCTGTGTCACCACTGTTCCACGCATAAAAATCTTGGCCATTTCCCGAAACGTGCAGGTAGCTGATCACACTCACACACTCTTGCTGCTGCTAGTGTTCCAGTGGGGGTAAGCGACACAAATTGTCCAGCAAAAATTTCATTAAGTATTGAACATAAAAAAAGAACAGGACAAAATTAATAGCTCTTTGAGAATCTGAGCTCACAAATAAGGATACAGCTACCACTACCTGTTGTTACGCTAACCTTTCTCCAAATCTATATTATTTGACTTCAAGCGTGAAGCCTAGACTGTATTAACAAGAGCAAATCTAGGATTTCAGAAAACTGCATGGTCAGTCTCTAACACCAACAAGCCAAAATGTACATAGTTACACTTTCAGGAACAAATCTGTTTATCTAAAAATGAAATTGCTAGATCAAATGGAGCGAGATTCTACTTCCCGGTTTAGTGTCCGATTATAATCACTGAAATAGACACAGAAAATGACCGGAAAACCTTATTTCTATAAAAACAACAACAACACGTGCTGCTACTGCTGCTTCTGCTGCCACCACCACTTCCACTTATATGAGAACAATAATCAGTCATCAGAAACGTGCATGACACAGCACATATAACAATATCAATACATATTCTGCAATGAAATACATGAAAGTGATCATTGAACAAGTCGGATGCATCAACATTTTGTTTCTACTAAAATACACTGAAGGTAAAAAGTGACATGCATCAGAAAATTGCATGATACAAAACATGTCAAGAGTATAAATATGACCAATGTGTAATCAAAAACATGCATGGATCATCATGAAACGAGGCTTTAACATCAACATTGTTTGTATACTAACAGGCACACATTAGTGTAGGCACAAGTCAGATGCTTTCAAAACTTGAACCACCATCGTACACATATTTCTGGTTCAATAAATCTATAGTGACCTGCAAATTGAACAGTCCACCATACAAGTAACTCTATTCACCCCGTACCCATATGTCTTTGAAAACCAGACGGTAGCTGAAAAACACGGAATGCCAAAATGTAACAGGAAAATTAAAGCATGAGAGAAAAACTGAACCAAGCACAAATTACATGAAATAATAAGCTCCATGTGTTAAAATAAACAAACAAATAAACCAACTTTGTCCAAAAATAATTCTACTGTGTGTACAACCAAGCAAGAATAATTGAAAACAGCACAGGATTACAACGTGTTATCATACTTAATACGTTTTATTCAGAAATATGTGTTGTACTCTACCAAACGAAGACATTACTTTTGCAACAATTATTTACACAACGACACTTTCTTCAAGAACAAAAGAACTGGAAGAAAACCGGCACTACATCATCAAATAACACAAAATACCAAGCAATGGCACATAACATATTATATATACATGTACTGACATTTAAGCGCTGTAGCAGAAAAAACAACCTACTACAGTTTATTCAAATTAATGAGAACAAAAAAATTAAAGGATCCTTTACAACAATTTAACGACGAAATCAAAGCAAACGCATGATTAACCCTTTCACTGCCTGTAGAACGTCAGCTGAAGTCCTTTGTAACTTTAAAAGGCAACAAACCGTCAAATAAACAACAAAGAAGAGTAACAACAACAAACAAACAATGTATGCGTATGGTGTATTCATTTATACATGAAGGGCTGTCAGCTCAGTAGTCTGATCAACAATGTAACAGATCAGACTATTGACATTAGTAGGTTGTCAGCTCAGGTAAATACAGGAAATGCTTTGTTTACAAATATTTACAGGCAGCGAGCACGGTATGTACTTACGACATCAACATTAGCACACACAGACACAAACTCAGACCCCCCCACCCACCCACCCCCCCCCCAAAAAAAAAATAATAATAATAAAAAATAACAAGAAGGACAAAGCCCATACGACTCACATGCTTTACACATTTTTCCTACCAAAATGCATGTGACCTTGACCCAAGGTCAAGGTCATCCAAGGTCATGCAACACAAAGCTGTTAATTCAAGACATAGGAAGTACAATGGTGCTTATTGGCTCTTTCTACCATGAGATATGGTCACTTTTAGTGGTTCACTACCTTATTTTGGTCACATTTCATAAGGGTCAAAGTGACCTTGACCTTGATCATATGTGACCAAATGTGTCTCATGATGAAAGCATAACATGTGCCCCACATAATTTTTAAGTTTGAAACAGTTATCTGCCATAGTTCAGGGTCAAGGTCACTTCAAAATATGTATACAATCCAACTTTGAAGAGCTCCTGTGACCTTGACCTTGAAGCAAGGTAAACCAAACTGGTATCAAAAGATTTGTTTGTTTATTTGTTGCTTAACGTCCAGCCGACTACGCAGAGCCATATCAGGACGAGGAAGGGGGGGATGAAGGGGGCCACTTGTCAAGCGATTCCTGTTTACAAATGCACTAACCCATTACTTGTGTCCCAGCAGGCTTTAGTAAAACTAAATTAATACCTACTGGAAGATTACCAGTTTCCAGTATGTTAAAATAGGCTTAACCTATCTACTGCTGGACTTACATCAGAACACTAACAGATTAAACTATACATGAATCGCGAGACAAGCGGCAAGAGAAGAGATTTTTGGAAAAAATACAGGTGAATGAGCAAGAAGGCAGAAAAAAGAAAAGAATTCATGAAGAAAAAGAGAGCATGACAGGAAAGAGGAACCAAAAATCTACCTAACAGCAAACTAGAAAGCTCCTGCGGTTCCAAAAACAGGAGGGGCCTTTAATTTCATAACCGCAGTGCCCCACTGCGGGAGTATCAAAAGATGGGGCTTACTTTGCCCTATATATCATATATAGGTGAGGTATTCAATCTCAAAAACTTCAGAGAAAATGTGAAAAATGTGAAAAATAGCTGTTTTTTAGGCAACATTTATGGCCCCTGCGACCTTGACCTTGAAGCAAGGTCAAGATGCTATGTATGTTTTTTGGGGCCTTGTCATCATACACCATCTTGCCAAATTTGGTACTGATAGACTGAATAGTGTCCAAGAAATATCCAACGTTAAAGTTTTCCGGACGGACGGACGGACGACTCGGGTGAGTACATAGACTCACTTTTGCTTCGCATGTGAGTCAAAAAACCACCCAACACACATGTCACATGAAGCAATATCAAACCATTTGAGTCAAATTGTCAGCCTGAAACTAAAAGAATAACACCAAAATCTCGGGATCAGTAATAATCGAGACTAGTAAGGCTTGGCTAGCCGAAACTAGAAGACCGAGACGGGTCGCGCTTGACTCCGAGAAGCATATTATCATTTGACCGATTTTCGGTAATTTGGAGCATATTCTCGAAATCTGATTACATTTAATCAAAACTTGGCTAAATGTAAAAATTAATACACATTTCGGAATTGTTTAGAGTTCTTGTTAACCTATCCATACTCCCAGTAACAACAGAGCAGAGGGGTTAAGATGAATAGTCAGCAAATCGACATGGTGCTTATACTAATTATTGATATAATCACCAACATTGACAACATTAATTCGAGCAAATGTAGAAGAGTGACAAAAAATTTCGACGTAACATTAAACATTTCGTAGGGAAAAAATCTAAATGCAGAGAAACAGACACACGCAGATACGGACGGACAGACAGGCAGACACATATCTAAAATGGCTAAATTGCATGTCTCTGTGAAGAAACCTCGAGAAACGCGAGGAATACCAAAACAGTGTATTTCTCATGAACAAGCAACCATTGTCCGGCTCTCTTTAAAAAGTTGTTACATTCCAGTTGTATCCAGTTGTGTTAAATTACGCTGTGTGTTAATGTCAAAGCTTGAACTCCTTTGCTCTCTCTTGCTATATTTCCACTTTCAAAGAATGGCGAACATATTATCTATCAGAAAGAACACAGCAAAGAAGGAAAAGAAAGGAAAGCATTAAAACAACTTCAACAGGGAGGAATTATAGTAGCTTGAAAACTAACTTTTTTATACAAAGTAAGCACGCATATTTAATCAAAAGAAAATTATGCACTTTTTATGATTTACTTTTAATGACCTTTTACTGAAGGGCTACATGTACAAAGGGTCTGTAGCATCAGACAGCAACACAACTTAAATCCATCCATCGTTAGAAAAAAAAGAAGATCTTAACACATATTACAAAAATCACTGATGCTCTAGCCATTAAAACACACAAAGAAACAAATGTTATCCATTTTTCTGCCGACAACTATTTACACCATAGTTTACATGAACACCAGGCCGGTGCCCCTTCATGAGAAGCTGCATGGACCTGTGGAGGCTCTTCATAAGACCACCAGCTTCATTACCAGAGCTGGACTTCAAGTTTAACATTGGCGAACGACAAGAAGAAGAAGTTTACATGAACAACAAAGCAGCAATTATTGGTAGATTTCATCAGAACATCACGTGACTTCACATTATAATGAAACATATTCACTAGAAAAATATGTACACCTGTTTAGAAAATATATTATGGTCTGCTAAGAACACATTAATTTGTCAAGCATTAACTATATACATTTAACTTATTTGCAAAAACAAAATAGCAGAGTGATGAAGCACAAAATAATTACAAAACCACAATATTCTGAAGAAGTGTATCAATTATATAATATTGTAGAAATAATACACAGATTTCAGAAATTGTAGTGGTGTAGCAGAAATACACTTGTTTGTCCATACTCCTTATTTTGCAATAGCTATTTTTCTCAAGCTTGTCTTGAGCACCAATGTAGCGAGGAAAGGAAAACATGCGTAACAAAGCAGAAAGTGATAAAAAAACTTAAAAGAGACACACAATAAAACTAGCACTGCTGGATAAGTGTTTCAAAACTGCTTAGCGCTCAGGTAAAAGAACCTGTTTGCATCCATACTGTAACCAACATCTCGTATTTACACCAACTTTGTCTTAATGAAAAGAGTAGTAACGGGGAAGAGCACATCAACGTAGCGCGCACAAACAAGAGATATTGACGAAATTGAATCGATCGCAAAAACAGTACCACATAATAGAGCTTGCTTTGTGACAGAAAGGAATCGCAAAATAGTATCCAAAAGTCAATTCCTGTACGAGGACACAGACTGACACAGGCGAAGAGAGAGAGAGAGAGAGAGAGAGAGAGAGAGAGAGAGAGAGAGAGAGAGAGAGAGAGAGAGAGAGAGAGAGAGAGAGAGAGAGAGAGAAAGAGAGAGAGAGGGAGAGAGAAGGTTTACTAGGACAGAGAATAAACAAACTAGCTCTGAAAAAAACACTTTCCAGATCAACTTGAACAATGTAAAAATTCAAACCTAGTAACCAACGAGATAAGCACATACACTTCAAATTTTTTTTTAAAGTAAAAATAAATTTCATTGGAATATGGAAGACGTTTTCTCAAGTAAAACCATAGGCTTTTTAGCAACACACACGATGTATTGCTTATTTTCTGTACAGTGTAACAACGGAGAACATTTAATTATACTTTAGTCACCATTACAATAAATGCAAAGAATGTTAGCAAATGTAAGATAGTTTCTTTTTACAAACTAAACATATTAATTAAGTTAAAGAAAGTACAACTGAGCCGCCATTTTGAAGTTTGTTGACAATTTGGACCTTACAAAGTTTAAGGGACATTCGCTGTACTGTTATTTTGAAACACCTGCAATGAGTTGAACAAAACTGCTCCAAAACTATGCCAAATAATTCAATGAATTCAAATCAGCGAGCGGTTTGTATCGCCCCGTTCTCCTGTGTCAGGAGCCGGATTCCGTTCGTCATCATATTTTATTTAGTCCTCATAGATACTATTCGTCAAGCAGATTAAGACCGTTAGATTGAGGAACTCAAACCTACAGTCTAGCAAACGCATGCATATTCCGTGCCATACAGGGCTAAAACGCTTCGCATATTATAAACAAACACACAGTCCGTTGGAGTATATCACGGTCTAAAATGACTACCAAACACAGCATTCAGAATTGAAAAATGGAACACACAAACTCTAATTCTAAGACCTTCCTCGTGTGTGTTGTCATCTATTCAACACCCAAAAATGAACTCTGTAGGTCTCGGCTCAATTTCAAATCAAGCGCATGAGATACTCAGGGGCGAACGGTAGGACGAAAATTATGACTGACGCTAAAGGGCGCGCTACAGTCTGGGATTCCCACTCAAAACACAGCCGTTTTGAGTAACTCAGTGCTCAAACGTTTATCTTAAGGTATTCATGGTGTGTGGTCACATAATTACAACCCCCAACCTTAACTGTATTGCTCATGAGGCGACGAGATACAGTTTTCTTGTAAGACATTATCACTTTAAAGCACTTAGTTGTTTAACAAATGTTTCACCACATTGTAAATCTGACAGTAAAACAAGTCGCGTAAGGCGAAAATACAACATTTAGTCAAGTAGCTGTCGAACTCACAGAATGAAACTGAACGCAATGCCATTTTTTAGCAAGACCGTATACTCGTAGCATCGTCAGTCCACCGCTCATGGCAAAGGCAGTGAAATTGACAAGAAGAGCGGGGTAGTAGTTGCGCTAAGAAGGATAGCACGCTTTTCTGTACCTCTCTTTGTTTTAACTTTCTGAGCGTGTTTTTAATCCAAACATATCATATCTATATGTTTTTGGAATCAGGAACCGACAAGGAATAAGATGAAAGTGTTTTTAAATTGATTTCGACAATTTAATTTTGATAATAATTTTTATATATTTAATTTTCAAAGCTTGTTTTTAATCCAAATATAACATATTTATATGTTTTTGGAATCAGAAAATGATGGAGAATAAGATGAACGTAAATTTGGATCGTTTTATAAATTTTTATATTTTTTACAATTTTCAGATTTTTAATGACCAAAGTCATTAATTAATTTTTAAGCCACCAAGCTGAAATGCAATACCGAAGTCCGGGCTTCGTCGAAGATTACTTGACCAAAATTTCAACCAATTTGGTTGAAAAATGAGAGCGTGACAGTGCCGCCTCAACTTTCACGAAAAGCCGGATATGACGTCATCAAAGACATTTATCAAAAAAATGAAAAAAACGTTTAGGGATATCAATCCCAGGAACTCTCATGTAAAATTTCATAAAGATCGGTCCAGTAGTTTGGTCTGAATCGCTCTACACACACACACAGACAGACAGACAGACACATACACACACACACACACACACACCACGACCCTCGTCTCGATTCCCCCCTCTACGTTAAAATATTTAGTCAAAACTTGACTAAATATAAAAAAAAAAGCATCAGCAACAGCAATATTAACAACACGTATATGCATCAATTAATCAAATCAAAACATAATCATAAACATCAACAAAACAATAACAACCACAACAGCAACAACAGCAAAAATAACAAAGAAACCTCAAAGAACACATAACAAAAATTAGTTTTGCTGGTTAAGTAACAGGCTTTGTTCGTGCATTTGAAACTTCCCCACGTACATGTACGTCTTCATTCGGTCGGGAAATCAAAACAAGTAGTGGCTGTGCAGACTGAAATCCATTTATCCAAACCTGATTTGTAAAGCAAATGTTTGTCTTTTATTCTACTTAACCTCAACAGTTTTCAGCATCAGAGTTGCCATTGCAACTGCGTCCTCGAAGGCGCGGCCAGGCACGTAGATGAAGTCATGTCCGAACGCTTTTATGACAAACTTCTTCAGTGTCGGCTCGCTCTCTTCATCTGAGCCACGGGCAAATGGCATGTCTTTTAGAATGGTGAAGACGTCAAACGTTGGTCCTAGTTTACTGAGCTTGGGCTGACTGGCAACAAAGTCTCCTGAGTGGAGAAAGCATCGACGCCCAGATACAGCATTGACCCATTTTCGAAAGTTTCTTTGGCCCCCTCTTTGATCAGCTTTTAGATCTCTTTTGCTAACAATCCGTAGCTTTGTCTTTTGTTCGGTTTCAATCCGTTGCCGTTTCTGTTCGGAAACGTCTTGCACTTTTCCATCAGTTGAGTCATCCGAGTCATCAGAGGTACTTTGGTCTGTGCTTGAGTCAACACTTTTTTCTGACGCTCCGGAAGAAACGTCCTCGACGCCTTTGAGTACATCGTGGTAGGTACCTCGGATTGTACCATCCATGGAGAAGGCCACTGCTCCGATTTCCACGAGGAGATTGTGTTGGGGGTTAATAACCTCTCCAACAGCAATGCAGCATGCCTTGACAAAGTCTTTTGGAAGTTCGATTTCTCTTCGTGTGTGAGAGTACTTGGTCCTGTGTGCAACGTTGACGCGCGCAAGGTTCATCAGTTCCTTTTTCGGAACACCATTGACTTTTTCTATTTCTCCACAGCGCAAGTTCATTAGGTATACCCCAGGCAAAGAAAACAGAGTTGCAAGCATCGCAGCTGTTTGAAGCTGTTTATACTCTGTTTCTTTTGTGTACAATAAGTTCAACCCAGACTCTGCAGTCCTGCAGTCGAGTGTACCTTTCAATTTACCAACCTCTGCCTCGCAGCGATGTGGGAAGACGCCTTTTTGTACTTCCTTGTTCCATTTCAAATTTGCAGCAGTTGCCTTCATGCGTTCCAAGAGCTGTGTCTTGAAAGGTTTGCACATCTCTTTGTGTTTCTCAGTATCTTTCTCGAGGTAGCTGCTAACGGTCCATTTCCTGCCAATCTTTTTTTTGTACTGGTCTGCTACATAAGTGTACGCGTCTTCTTCACCTTTGATAATCTGTTTGAAATATTCTTTGACGAAATCTTCATCTCCTCTGTCATCAATTTCCAAAGGAGGCACATTAGCCAAGCATTCCTCTTCGTTTTGCCACCTGAACCATTTGTATTCACGAGCAATGTTCTCAACAGATATGGTGTTTTGTCCCCAGGAAGTGCCTGAACTATCTCTTTTACCAACTTTTTTCAGTTTAGGTTCAAAGGCAAGTGGATTATCGGGTTGAATTCTTTCATCAACCATGATATGAAGATGGTTTTCAGCGCGTGATAAGGCGACAAAAAAACTCCTTTGGACTGCTTGCTTAGAAACAATGAAGGGGTAGTACGGTGCGGTCAATCCATAGACTACAACACGACTGCACTGTGTTCCTTTTAAAGCCTTTGACGTGCCAATAATGTACGCGTCATTTTTTTCTAACACATCGTTGCTCTGCACGCTTCTGTACACACGAACAAAAGACTCAGGTTTCTCTTCATGGACTACCTGCTGAATGGTCTTTGTGGTGATTTCATTTCTGAATTTATCCACTGTGAATGGAGTTATGGCATATGCATCTCCGTGGTCTGATTTTGCTAGGAATTGTCCCGCTTGTTCCGCATAATTGGTGATTTTCTTCTGCCATTTGGTTACTGGGTTTCCACTTTTACGCGTAGTAGTTTGATCAAAGTGCAAGTCAGGAAAGTTTTCCTTGCTGTATTCGTTCAAAAAAGCAACGATTTCTGGCGTACTGCGGTGGTTTTTGTGCAGGTTGAACTTGTTTTCTGATTTCTCATGTTTCCACTTCTCGGCAAACCAGGTAGCCCCCTCATATAGCTGTTGCCTTGGATCTCCAGCAACTACAAGGTGTCCGCTGCTTTCATGCAAGGTCTCAACAATGAAAGCATGCGTATAGTTCACATCTTGGGCCTCATCAACAATGACCCAGTCCCATTTGCGCAGTAGGCTTTCTGGGGGAGAATTTGCTAGCTTTGTGGCTGATTCCTCGAGACGCTCAGTAAAGCCTTTGGTTTTGATTTTCTTTTTTGAATGATCAGAGCGTAAGGCAAATCCAAACGAATCGAATGTACTGACAAGACAACCAGGATCCTTCTCATTAATCTTCTGCTTTGAAAGGAACTGCACGCCGAGTTTACTCAAACGCTTTTCAATTTCAGATCTACTGTTTCTATTGTAGGTAAGAACAAGTATGCGCGAGTTTTCACTCTCTTTTTGTATTTTTTCTACAAGTTTACAGACTGTATATGTTTTTCCTGACCCAGGACCCCCATTGATAAAGAGGCATTTTTTGTTCCAGTTGATGATCACCTGCAGTTGGTCTTCATCAAAATCTGGATCTTTCTTGGACTCCTGTGATTCCCTTGAGGTTGATGGTTCTGGGGAAATATCATATAATACATATCAAGAACTTTTTTTCTTCTATTTTTAGCAGGCGTTATATGCCAGCTACTTCTTACACACTCTGGGATACATTTTTAAATATCTTAGATGTATCAAACGAGTCCACGGGAAACAGATACATAAAGGTGAGAAGAATTACAATTGGAAACCCGATGCCATATCCTTCCCTCATTCCCAGATAAGAAATAACATTGTCCACCGCACTATGTCTTGTTAAGTGACTTAAAGATTAAAAAAAACTTGCGCCATAAATAAATCAATTTGACAGTTAAAAGAATGCTGGACCTGTTAAACTATTCAGTCAATCACAGATGCTGGATACACCAACGGTAGCTTCTTGTACAACTTGTTATTGACACTCTAGTTTGATAATGAAGTGTTTAGTTGAGAAAGAGTCGATACCGAAAGAGAGAGAGAGAGAGAGAGAGAGAGAGAGAGAGAGAGAGAGAGAGAGAGAGAGAGAGAGAGAGAGAGAGAGAGAGAGAGAGAGGGAGAGACACAAGTAATGTAAAATTACAATGGTGTCTACCTATGGTTTTAATGTGTAAAGTTAGTAAAAATGGAAATGGTACATATCCTTTGTTATTGAAAATGACACTGAGTATTTTGTCCAAAAAACATTTTATTTACCTTCTGTTTTCCTTTTCTTTGTTGGATCACTCCCTGCTTTAGACCTTTTTCTTTTGATACCTGCCGCCGTTTCTGAAGAAAGGATAAACAAATTATAAATTTAAATACAAAATCGCTTTCAATATGATGGCACAAAACATGTTCTGATTAGATAATTGATTTGAATTTCTTCTCGTATGAAAAAAAAGCAAAGTTTTGCCTGTTGTAATTTTCCGTCGTTTATATTTTGAGGGTACCCTTATTTGTGCGGAAGTCACGTGATCCCTGTAAAATAAATCTTCAATCCGTGTTCCACATAGTCAAGTGGACGGCCTTGAAAGGCATAGAAAGTTTAAAGGAAATGCCACGGGAATTAATGCTTTAATTCGGGTGCGAAGTTTGTCGCAATGATTTTTTGGCTAAGTTTAGATGACATGATGCAAAAACCTGCTGTACGAAGTGCAAACCAGTATCAGTACATTATTCTGTTTGATGGCCAATCTAATTCAGAAATAATGTTAAAGATACATTCCGCAAAGCCGACTTTCTTCCATCAATCTCTGGCAACAAAATAAACAATCATGATTGGGTTCAAAATTACTACACTGAGACTGGCCTTTGTAAAGCGAAAAGAGCATGCAATCTTGAGACTAAGTTGCATTCTTCCTGACACCAATTTATAGGTTTTCTGTCAATGCGGCAGCACAATATCAGTATCACTGGCTATATCAACAGCAATAAAATGACGACAGTCGATAAATTATGACGAAGAGCGAAGTCTGTATACAGTATTATATATGCAAGAGTGTAAGGCAGTCGGTGTTATTGTGACATTAAACTTACACATTGTTCCAACGACCGGATCTTTTCACTCATACAAAGAAAACACATAGAAAAACGATTTAGAAAAATGATCTCCTCTGAATCGTGTCTTATTTAAAAGAAATGCCTCACTGAATGTGTATTGTTTTCCTATCATTCATCTATTAGTTGCCTCCCTTGATTTTGATTTTTGAAAAATTCTGAGAAAAAATATTTCCCCCATTAATCAATGTCATACAGAAATTTAGAAAGACAAATTGTGTAGAGATCTTAATTCTTTATTTTCATTAATTTTTAAAGGATATCAATATGCATGTTCATTGTTTTAAAACAATTGCTTCAACATTATCTCCCTTGATCTCTTGCACAAAACACTTGTTTCTACTATTTGTTTATAATTTGGAGTATTTTAAAGGAATAACAAGAAAAGTAAATATAAAAATCACTGCAGACAATCCTAGATATCTGTCCATCTGTGTGATTCTGGATTAACTGATGTGTGTGTGTGTGTGTGTGTGTGTGTGTGTGTGTGTGTGTGTGTGTGTGTGTGTGTGTGTGTGTGTGTGTGTGTGTGTGTGTGTGTGTGTGTGTGTGTGTGTGTGTGTGTGTGTGTGTTGATAGCACAATGGACTCTTCAAATGCATTTTTTGATTTCATTGATGTGGGCCTTTCGTAAGTTAATATCATCAACATCATCATTATGCTAGCTTTGCTTCAATTGCTTTGAGTACATGATGTTGATGTCACAATTTACGTTTAAATGTAAAAAGTCATTGATGGTTTTAAGCCTTAATTATCGGCTTTGTCAACATGAACTGATTATGATTCCTTTATCATTTCAAGTTGCATTCAACAGAAGTGATCTGAATTTAGGTGCAAAACAATCGGATGTAACAAATTAGTAAAGCATCGTCCTCTTTGGCAGTCATGATATGCACAGGTTCAATTATGATTTGCGTAGGTCACACTGTTAATGAAAACAGGTCATTTGTTATGTTCAAGTGTAACTGTAAGCTTTTTGAAATTGTACAGATATCTAGGATTTTCAGATTCATTCTTCTTGATATTCCTTTAAAAATACCCTGAATTAAAAACAAATAGTTGAAACAAGTGTTTTGTGCAAGGGAGATCAAGGGAGATAATTTTGAAGTAATTATTTTAAACCAATGAAATCGCATGATGATAGCCTTACACAATTAATGAAAATAAGGAATTAAGATCTCTACACACTTTGTCTTCCTAGTTTCCTCTGTTGCATTGATCTGAGGGAAAATCGTTTTTCTCAGAATTTTTCAATAATCAAAATCAAGGGAGGCAACTAATAGATGAATGATAGGAAAACATTACACATTCAGTGATGCTTATCTTTTAAATAAGACACGATTCAGAGATCATTTTTCTAAATCGTTTTTCTATGTGTTTTCTTTGTAAAAATGAAAAGATCGGGTAGTTGGAACAATGTGCAAGTTTATGTTGTGTTTTAAGAGAGCTAGACCAGTACGCCCAGTAGCCTATTTAGTATTACCACCATTCTAATTTGGCAGTAAATGTAGTGAAAAGCTTAATTGCAGTTACAAAAATCTTGCCGAATGGTACCTGGTAGCGCAACTAGAGGTTGTTTTTCTGACATTTTCGTTTCTGAGTGTTGGATCCAAATTGCGTGTTCCTCGCTTGGTTTGTCAGAGCCCTGTTGTGAATCTTCCACTTCCAACTTCAGGTTGATGCCAAACTCCTCTTCGTCTCTCTTTTTTATATGACTGAAACAATACGAAGACAATAGTCCAGATGAAATAGAGTCCTTAGCATAAACGTTCCTTTTGCGGGGTCGGCCCGCTATTGCGCGGGGCCGCTATTGCGCGAATCTTTAGGGTTAGGGTTAGGGTTAGATTCGCGCAATAGCGGACCCGCGCAATAGCGGCCCCGCCCCCCTTTTGCTGTATCAATGGACCTTACTTACATGTAGTTTTTAAGGTAAAAGAGCCCTCTTATCGAATCTTGCCTCCTGTGTCCAAATGTGGGGTTTAAGTACCTGACATGCACTATGACAGCCAAGCCACTATATTGAAAAACAGTGCCAGTAAAATTAGACAATGTGGTTACTTTTATCTCTTTAGTATTTATTTAATTTGCGTATAAAAGTATAAGAGTGAAATACTTACCATTCCATGCAGTGTTTCACTTTCCGCAAAATGTGCAATACCGTAAAGTGTTTTTACCATATCTACATACCTTCTTTAATAAAATACCACAACAAATCTCTTCAGTAATAAATATATCAACATGCCTGATTTACTTACTTGATGCCTTTTTTGATCTTGCTGGATGTGGTGATGATCTTTACTGCTCGGTTAAAACTGAGCCTTCTTGCAGCCTCCAAGACAGCAACGTCAGTCTTGAAAGAATCACCTCCTTTTCTTTCGAGAGTAATGCACTCTGCAGATGATTTTTTGTTGACAAGCTTTTGGATGACATCAGATACTGCCCTGTGCCATTCTTCATCTAGACACAAAATGCGTTCCTGAAAAATAGATGGACAATAATTAAGCTATTTCTTCATTCAGAATCATTTTAAGTATAGTCTTTGGAACAGTTTAGCTTGGCATAAGATCAGATTCAATGCAAACTCTAGCTAAAATGCCTGAAGAAATTAAAATTATAAAACACAGTCATAAACTCACAGTTACTTGTGGTCGTATCAATAGACCATTACGCGAACTGAAGCAGGAGAAAACCAACTGCTCCAAACAGCTAGATGGTATCATCATTTTACTGGGACAGAGGTTAGGTTACCGTTAGAAATTCAGATCTCGGTTTGGTAAGTGTTAATGGAGCTTTGATTCCAGAAAAAAACTAAGGTCACATGAAGCCTGTAATGGGATTAAAATAATATCAACATAGCTGCATGTTAAGAACAAAAGACTTGAACAATAAATCGTGTTTACTTGCTGACTTTTGTCTTGAACTTTATTTTAGTAGGACTGCACTCATAGACTTGCACACTAACCTCGTTGTCTCCCAAGCAGTCTGGAATGTAGGACATGCAAGAAAGTGCTCTAGCTGCTCTCACAAGCTCACAAAACATGTACTGATTCAGTTCCTTTGGGCCTAAATAGTACAACCTTGTGAAACTCTGCTGATCTTTCACTTCATCTGTAAGTCCTTTCTCTGTGAACTCTTCCTTTTTTAACGTACATGGTAACAGTACAAAGTCACAGTAAGCCGAAAACCGATGAAGGAGCCTTGACAAAAGCCTAGCCGTGTATACTGTGTAAGTTTCGACGTTTTCTTTATTCTCCCCTTCACCTTTCAGTTGTGATTCGCTATAAAGACTTAAAAGAAAAGTCGGCAGTCCTTCTCCAAAGAACAGAATCTGGCGTGTAATTTGTTTAGGCTGAAGTGTTTCCAGAGGAACGTTCAGGTCCATGCAAAGGGTGTCAGATATCCAAAGAACTCCGCACTTTCGCTGAGATGAGAAATTCGCTTGTCTTGCGTTGTCTGCCCATTGGGTTACTATTTGAGTATACTGTTTATCGCCAAAGGTTCCGTGTAAACTCTCTAAAACGATGCCTTTTCCTGAAGAAGAATAACAAATTTACAAAGAAATTATGGCAACGTCCATGATCCATGAAGGCACATAGGCAAAGCACACGCCTGGACAACTTTGGACATGCTTCAGAGAATTATCTTTTATAAAGAAAAACACTGGAACACATAACTGAACACATAATTGAATTTTCGTTATAACATGAGAGAGAGAGAGAGAGAGAGAGAGAGAGAGAGAGAGAGAGAGAGAGAGAGAGAGAGAGAGAGAGAGAGAGAGAGATAGAGAGACAGACAGACACAGACAGACAGACAGATAGAGAGAGAGACAAAGAGAGACAAAGAGAGAGACACTCACACAGACAGACAGAGAGACAGACAGATAGAGAAAGAAATAGACACACACACACAGACTGACAGACATAGTTAAAACAATGCATCATTTTGATAGTTAAAACAATTCAGAGATGTACAATTAAATGTTAAATTAATTAATTAAGGAATCAGTTTGATGCATTATGTTAATAGTTAAAACAATTCAGAGATGTACAATGCTGAACATACCGATTGCCTTCACTTTCTTTGTTTCCAAAACAGGAGTTTTGAAGCCAGGGCACGTACTACCAAACTTCTTGTTCTTCCTGTATTCATCCTCCTTGTCTGTTAGAAAGTTGAAGTTAATGTAGGGGTCCCAAATGATAAATCAACTGCTAATGAACCGGTCTAATGTATGGGCCTTTAGCCCCTAATTGAACAACCAGTCATTCAAATGAAATGAAAAGTTTTTGTTTGAAAGAAAGATGTAGATGGCAAATACACATTCTTGACATAAAAAACAATCAATAACCACGAGCGTTTCGTTTATATATGCATGTGCTGCCAGCCAAGATGTTAATCATCTGTATTCCTGCGCTTAGAACTGTACCCACGGAATACGCGCGATATAAGCCTCATATTGATTGATTGATTGATTGATTGATTCCTCTCTGTGCACGCAATTGCAACTTGATGATGAACTGTCCATTAGTTGCAGTATAGAAAAAAATGTGTAACATTAAGGATTAAAAAGGATTAAAAACAAAGAAATAGCACATGTTCAAAAATAATAGTGTCAAAACTAAATACACAAGTTGTTAGTAGTGACTTGCATACATCTTAATAGGGCAGCAGCCTGTAATATGATGACTGTGTGTTTGTATCCAATATTCTAAATAAAATATAAACAAAAAAGCCATAGAGCTGAGTCCGCAACCTTTAACAGAACAATTATAATTTCTGCCCAATTACTTAGCCTGTAGTCAAAGCGCAACCATCCAACTATCTGTGGGTAAATGTTCACTGGTGTCACTTGACCGAGAACTGCTAAAAGTGCCCACACAGTTGATCAAAACGTGCAGATATAACTCTACTTTCTAATAAATATCTTACATTGTACACTGATGTCGGTTTTTTTCCGTTTTTTTCTGAAGTTTTTTTAAAACGTTACCCTTCCTCATGAAGCAAGTGATGCTTAAGACGCAAGCTTTACTCAAAATGCATTTGGATTTGATATTCTTAGAGTTTAATTCATTAGAAAATGTATTATGTTTTCTTAATCATACTTGTTAAAGGCAGAATACGATTTATTGTGTTCAAAAGCACCACGCCTATGACGTCACATCAAGTGGCCATGAGCTACGAAAACACCTTAGCCCTCGCTATACCCTCGCGCGTACCAACAATCTAAACAACCCAAGTAAGAGCGGATTCAAGGCAAATAGAAATGGGGATAATTCCTTCATCTTGACCCCTAAAGTAATGTTTATCGAATATAAGGGGCACTGTTTCAACAAGGGAGCTGGTAATGGCCTAGACGACATTGACATTGAAGTTATTGAATAGCGGGTGCTCGGGCGTTTTAAGCAACTGCTTCATACTGAATCTGATTTTGTTTTTAATTTAGAGCTAGATTTTATTGTTAAGAATAACTGCATCTCGCCCATGAACGTTAAAAATGGAAAAGCGTTTTGATTCACGATTTTATGTATGCATACCTCTTTATTCTTATTTGAAATGATTTGTTATCATGATACAGGTATAGGAGCTGTGGGCGACCTTTACAGATTATCTATTCTTTTATGTGTCAAGGTACTGTATTTTTGTGAGCAGCCATACCTACGTCCGGGCCTTTGTGAAGTTCAGGAGATTAAGTGAATAAACAAAGTTTTGTGGATAACAAAACAGAAATAGATTAACACAAACGTCAGCTTAATTAAAATTACTTTTTGCGCAACTCAGGACAATGTTGCAATCGGCGGTTATTGGAGGGAGTGCAATTATCATATTCATATTCTTATACTCACATTCTCTGAGACTGGGGTTCAAAATGTCAGCCTTTCCAGTCACGGAATGCCCTATAGGAACAATCAAAACGTATAAGATTGTACATTCAATATGAAAAAAACGCACACACAAACACTAACAAGTCGCTTAAGGCGAAATTACTACATTTAGTCAAGCTGTGGAACTCACAGAATGAAACTGAACGCACTGCATTTTTTCACAATGACCGTAGTCCGCCGCTCATACAAAAGGCAGTGAAATTGACGAGCCTGTTTAGTGCGGTAGTGGTTGAGCTGTGCAGCATAGCACGCTTTTCTGTACCTCTCTTCGCTTTAAATTTCTGAGCGTGTTTTTAATCCAAACATATCATATGTATATGTTTTTGGAATCAAGAACCGACAAGGAATAAGATGAAATTGTTTTTAAATCGATTTCGGAAATTTATTTTAATCATAATTTTTATATTTATAATTGTTAGAGCTTGTTTTTAATCCGAATATAACATATTTATATGTTTTTGGAATCAGAAAATGATGAAGAATAAGATGAACGTAATGTTGGATCGTTTAATAAAAACATAATTTTAATTACAATTTTCGATTTTTTAATGACCAAAGTCATTAATTAATTGTTAAGCCTCCAAGCTGAAATGCAATACCAAAGCCCGGCCTTCGTCAAAGATTGCTTGGCCAAAATTTCAATCAATTTTATTGAAAAATGAGGGTGTGACAGTGCCGCCTCAACTTTTACAAAAAGCCGGATATGACGTCATCAAAGACGTTTATCCAAAAAAATGAAAAAAAGTCTGGGGATATCGTACCCAGGAACTCTCATGTAAAATTTCATAAAGATCGGTCCAGTAGTTTACTCTGAATCACTCTACACACACACACGCACAGACACAGACACAGACACAGACACTGACACACACACACTGACACACACACACACACACACACACACACACACACACACACACACACACACACCACGACCCTCGTCTCGATTCGCCCTCTATGTTAAAACTTGTAGTCTTTTCTTTCTTTCTTTATTTGGTGTTTAACGTCGTTTTCAACCATTCAAGGTTATATCGCGACGGGGAAAGGGGGGAGATGGGATAGGGGAAAGGGGGGAGATGGGATAGAGCCACTTGTTAATTGTTTCTTGTTCACAAAAGCACTAATCAAAAAATTGCTCCAGGGGCTTGCAACGTAGTACAATATATGACCTTACTGGGAGAATGCAAGTTTCCAGTACAAAGGACTTAACATTTCTTACATACTGCTTGACTAAAATCTTTACAAACATTGACTATATTCTATACAAGAAACACTTAAAGGACCAGACCACGCTGTTTTAAAGGTTATTAGAACCACTAACCGATGACTGAAGGTTAGAGAAATGCACCTAAAGATTCCAAAAATGTAAAGAAATTCACCGATTCGTAGCTTAATCATTGTGATTTAATTAAAAACGTTCCGCCAAATTCGTCTGCTAAACGAGACTTCGAAATGGCCGCCAGTAGACGAGAACCGGCTGTGACGTCACTTAGTGTTTGGAAACCGAAAGTTACAGCTTACGCTCAAGTGGGCGTTTGCCTAAATCGAGCATCAACAGCACGCCGAAGGAATGCGCACGGCTGCTGATAGCTATGAAGTATAGAAAAAAGGTTCAGGCATCAGTTGTCACCTTTTTCCGATGGGCTTACAACTTCTGCAGCAAGACTGATTAACTGGAAACGGCCAACACGATGTTGTGTGTTTCGCGACACTTTCTTCCAATGCGAACGCAGTTAAGCCGGCAAGAAAACCTGGCACACACAAAACAGCTGTTGCCTAACGCAGTTCCAGTTCCGACAATTGTTGACCACTCACAGGAGGTCAGAAACCGGATACCAATGTCATCAGAACGATCTGCTTTCACTAAACGCAGACGAAAGGAAGTGAGTACATGTATACTGAATGTGTTCTGTAAGGGATAGGGGTTCAGTGTCACTGGGCGTTTTTGTCAGACTGACAGTATTTGTAGTGGAATGGCATCTGTTCCTAATTTTAAGCACATGTGTTAAGATTACAGATTAAAACATATATATCTGTTACTACATGTCCGTCCCCATGCACCCACCTTAAAGTTCCCTCTCTCTCTCCCTCTTTTACACTCACCTGGGTAATCGATGAGTCTCAGGTTTAATCAGTGTCCGTCCATATACACATAGACATTCACACAAACACACACACGTTGTTATAGTTGTTATCTAATTCAGTGTTGTATTAAATAGATAAAGAAATCGTTAATACAGCAAGCTTGCATGAATAATTTGCTGTTGTCCTTTTTTTCAGATCAGGTTCTGTAATACAGTAATTATAATTAATACAAGTACAAATTCATGTTTGCAGTCATACTCATAGTGTGTGAGTGTGTGTGTGTGTGTGTGTGTGTGTGTGTGTGTGTGTGTGTGTGTGTGTGTGTGTGTGAAAAGCACTTTGATACTTAAAACATCTGTGTTATTTGATTTTATTACAAAACTGCAGTCAGAATATTAAGCAGACCTATTCCAACAATACATTTTGATCAGCAGTAAATGTAATGTCAAATTATGAACAACAATCATGTGAGCAGATATATCTAACAGAAACAAATAGTCTAGCAAAATAATACAACCAAGTACATGTGTGGACATCATCATCCACATAAAAAAATTGATTGTAGGAAGAGCACTCTGTGTTATTACCACTGCTTCAGTCAAACTGCCAGTTCAACTTTATCTCTGTGGGTTGTTTTTTTCTCTCAGAGTAACATGGGGAAAAAAAACCTTTAAAAAACTTGCATGCTACAGAGCTGGATTGTTTCTAGTGATCATGCAGCATGATTTATCCGCATAGAAAACTACTGAAACACCTAAACAGAAATAACAATGTCTACAGAAAAAACCCACTGTTTGATTGCTGTCTGTAGTACTCCTCTTGCTAACAGTGGCATTAAAATAATTAAAACTAAGCTATGCTCTCTTGGGGGGGGAAAAAGTGCTCTAAGTACTTTTTGTGTCTACATAGGCAAAACAAAACTATGCAATGTTTCAGATTTCCTGACCCACCCTATGTTTTTCCTCCTTATCCTGGACTATTTTGGACTCTTACAAAAATGTAGGCTACTTCAAAAATGACAAATTTTAATTTTGCAGGCTTACAAGGAAATTGACTCTTCTCTTACAACCAGAATACACCATGATTTCAAGCAAATAAAAAACTACATGCACCTGAGAAAAAAAAAAACTTTAATTCAAGAAGTTAGACCTCCTAACCCCAGCTTTTCAATTCAATTCAATACGTTGTTGATGTTGATTATGGAGCTTAACGTCCTCCCAGGTAACTAGGGACCTATATTGGGGCATGATTTTTTATACAATGTTAAAAGTGTAGGGTGTAATGGGGGGAGGGGGACTGGAGGGTGACGGGGTGTAGTCGCTAATAAATTTAAAGGTGCGTTTATTATCTAATATACCAGACATTTTGTTTTGGCTGGTGTACAGAATAACATCACATAAAATCGCACTCGTAAAACATACAAAACACATAAAATGTACACATCAGTACACACATAACCCAAACCACACATATCCATACCAGCACCATCACACACATATCCACATACATACTCTAGTTTGTACATTATAAAAATAAATACATTATGATTAATATCATTACTAGTCAACTTAAATTAAGGCTCAAAATAGGTCTTAAGATGGATGTTATTTAGTGTAATGAAGAGATTATAAAAACCAAAAAAAAGCTATGAGAAAGAAAGTATGAAAGAATGATGCCCTTTCTCCGGTGAAAGTTCTGCTGATTGTGGTAACTTTTTTTTCTGTCTAAAACAGGCATCAGTTAACTGAACGAGCTGTTTGAGGGGGTGGTGATCCTAACACTGGCCTATGGCAACACTGGCCTATGGCAGCTACAACAAAGCTCTGCATACACAGCAAGACTACAATGCAACAGTGCCCAGACTTTGACTGCTACAGGCTGCTTTCCCATGCAAAGTACAAATGCAAGTGTCCATAAACCAGGGTTTAATACAAAGTCATGTAGTATGTGAGTGAGTTCTGATGAAAAAGTGATTGTGTTGTAATATTGGTTATTACTGAGTGTTGATGTTACAATGATTACATTATAAAAACAACAACAGAACAATGTGAAGAGCAAACTTCTTCTGTGGGCATGCAAGTGAGTTAATCTTGTGTGTGTGTGTGTGAAACTATATGTGACTGAGTGTTACAAATTTAAATGACAACAGTTTTCTTGATAGCCTTTAAAAACAACAACAAATACATACATTTAACAATCAAACAAATATAGGCACCTCAAAAAAAGTTGTATGTACACCTTCGTGGCTGGTGATGCATTCTTGCTCCCCTGCAAGTTTTCATTCTACAATGTACCTCAGGCTAGCTTCCTCTCTCTCTCAAATCTGCCCCTCCCACACAATACAACAGGTACAGTGGCCACTCTGACACCAGTCTCTGAAATAATCAAGAACAGTTAAAACTGCGATGAGCTGTTGTTCTTTTACTCGTGAATGCAATGCATGAACACTTAAACAATATCCCACTTATTCGCGAGTGCGTTGACAAGGCGAGAGTGAAAAAATAGCACAGACTCGAAAGCAGACGATAAGTTCAGCACAGAGAGCGGGCGTGTTTACCTTTGATCGCTGAGACAAACAGTGTCGCAATTTTCATCGTCACTGTTTCACTACTGCTGGAAGTGGCCTCCACCCTCATCTTTCATGCTTGATTCGAGGAGAGAAACCGGTAGTTCGAACATGTACGGTTCAATTTCGTCTGCAGTTACGCTTGTTGTCATGTTGGTAAACAACCATCTCCACACGGTGTGACGTCACGGATAATTTATTCATAAGCCAGTCTCGCGAAGATCACGCGGCACAATGGCGGGTCGTTTTGGAGAAGAAATCCGTCGCTTCGGTCACAAAATTCGTCGGATTACGGCCTTAGAAGATTCCGAAGTAAACCAAACATTGTTGAAGACGGTAAGAAAGTGGTTTTCTAACTAACTGCAAACATCGGGAAGTGTTCGGTCGCGCAGGAACACGATTCGAAGCGTTTTTGACGCTAAAACAGCGTGGTCTGGTCCTTTAACAAGGGTACAAGGAGAAACAGAACCCGTTAGTCGCCTCTTACGACATGCTGGGGAGCATCGGGCAAATTCTTTCTCGTCCCAACCAATATGGGACTCCCCCTAACCCGCGGGGGGTAACTTTTACTCAAAACTTGACTAAAAGTAACAAGTCGCGTAAGGCGAAAATACAATATTTAGTCAAGTAGCTGTCGAACTCACAGAATGAAACTGAACGCAACGCAACGCAGCAAGACCGTATACTCGTAGCATCGTCACTCCACCGCCCGTGGCAAAGGCAGTGCCCGTGGAATTGACAAGAAGAGCGGGGTATTCGTTGCGCTGAGAAGGATAGCACGCTTTTCTGTACCTCTCTTCGTTTTAACTTTCTGAGCGTGTTTTTAATCCAAACATATCATATCTATATATTTTTGGAATCAGGAACCGACAAGGAATAAGATGAATGTGTTTTTAAATTGATTTCGAAAAAAACATTTTGATAATAATTTTTATATATTTAATTTTCAGAGCTTGTTTTTAATCCGAATATAACATATTTATATATTTTTGGAATCAGCAAATGATGGAGAATAAGATAAACGTAAATTTGGGTCGTTTTATAAATTTTTATTTTTTTTTACAATTTTCAGATTTTTAATGACCAAAGTCATTAATTAATTTTTAAGCCACCAAGCTGAAATGCAATACCGAAGTCCGGGCTTCGTCGAAGATTACTTGACCAAAATTTCAACCAATTTGGTTGAAAAATGAGGGCGTGACAGTGCCGCCTCAACTTTCACGAAAAGCCGGATATGACGTCATCAAAGACATTTATCAAAAAAATGAAAAAAACGTTCGGGGATTTCATACCCAGGAACTCTCATGTCAAATTTCATAAAGATCGGTCCAGTAGTTTAGTCTGAATCGCTCTACACACACACAGACAGACAGACAGACAGACAGACAGACAGACGCACATACACCACGACCCTCGTTTCGATTCCCCCTCGATGTTAAAATATTTAGTCAAAACTTGACTAAATATAAAAAGCAGACAGACAAAGAGACAATTAAACCCACACTCACATCCACACAGGCACAGAATATCTTATCTCCCCCAACACGATAAAGGGAAAACAAGGCGCGGAATTCCCTACTTCAACAATAGTATCCATACCCGTGTCATTTATTAAATCTGTATATACTGTTAGAGGTTCTTTAGTTGGCTATTTTGCGTACTTTCGGCGATTACGTGACACCCCTTCACGTTAGAGTACCTCCCAACAAAAACAACGACACAGTCTCTAATTCAAAATCTACACAACGTTATAGACAGCATTCAGCAACGTTTGTATGCGGAAAGAAATCCGTATCTATCCAGTGCAGGTAACTTGTGTTTACCTATATCTATAACTATCTGCTCCGACAAAAGTGCTTGCCAGATTGAATAAAATCCTCTTCATGTTTAAGAAAGAGGTAGTTTTCATTTTTCAAGCACTTAAAAAACAAAAAGAAAAGTTTTGTGTAACGAATTACAAATCGGCGGTATAAACATGATAAGGTATGTTCAGAGCTGCAAACAGGACAAAGTAAATTATATAAGTTGTAACTTCCTACGTTCTTCTCTTCTTTTTACAAGCAAAACTTACACGTTCTAAAAAGAGATTAGCGAACAGCCGTATGATTTCAAATTGTTCAAACGGTACTAATGGACATTACTACATGGATTGCTATGTGATACCAGATTAATACGAGTTTTTTTATATTTTTTTTTATAAATATTGAAATGCGACGAAGAACGAGCTTTTACATATTTGAAAGAAACAACATCCTGCCGGACTGTAGTCCGCCCCGACCCGGCCTCATTATATATGAAATACACACGTGTGATAAGAGTGTTTATTTATCACATAGGTGGTCTCTCCCACGTATGTAGGATACAATGATTTTATCCTACATACGTGAGAGAGACACCCGTGAGATAATAATCGTTCAAATCACACGTGTGTATATCATGTAAATGAGGTCATGTCAAGCAAGTCTGGCAAGGACCTGTTTTTCCACTGCTTATGATGCCAAAGTCGATCACCGAGACAAACGTCATTATAGAAGAAAAAAATTGCGCTCGCTAATTACCCTCGATGAATCTTTAGAACTAACACGTCACGCCACACTTTCAGAGTGACGTTTCTTTGCTTTGACGTAATAGATTGCACGGGGCTTTAGAAGAGATCGAGGTTCCAAAACAAGCATCTTCAATAATTTTATTTAGCTGCCTCGACTGCAGGACATTTTCAGTAAAATACACGTAAGTACAGTATGTAGGATAAACAGAATACTACATGGCTTGCTGTTTCGTACCAGATTTACACTCGTTGCTTTTTCAAATAGTGAACAGCTCGCTTTCGCTCGCAGTTCAATATTTAAAAAAACAACTCGTGTAAATCTGGTACGACACAGCAAGCCATGTAGTATTCTCTATGAATTCGCTGCTCAAAAACCTGAAGCTGTCTTTAGAGGGGACAACGAAACAGCTGCTAAAACTGTGTTGACAACCATGGAAACAACAACAAAAACAGGAACAAGAACAACAACTACAACAGCAAACATGTTTAACCAAAGAAAAACAACAAACAAACAAAGAACAACAGACCTTATTCAACAATCCACTGTATGCTCATCTGAATCGATGGCTTACTCGTTCTTGCTTTATGTCAAAATGTGCAGGATGTCGCTGGCGTGTCCTTCTTTGAAACGAAAGCTACTTAGTTGTAACACATTCAAAACCTATCATCTTGTTTTGAATATGTACACAGAAAGATTTAGGTTAGTAGTTAAAGGGAAGCAATTGTTGCTATTTTGGTAATTTGTGTACATTGATTGTTACCTCCCTTTTATTAGTCTTTTCAACTTGGCTAACTAAGTTTAATATTTTTGGATTTAGATAAAATTGTTCAAGCTGTTTCAAATGTGTTATTTTGATTAGGTATTAATTATAAACTTTAATAAGTTGTAAAGATATTTTATTTTATTTTAAGACATTTCATTGTTAAAATCTTCCAGTTCGATTTTTAGAATTTCAGCTTCACTTCCGCCCTCTGTTGAATTTTGTTTGTTTGTTTGTTTGCTTAACGCCCAGCCAACCACGAAGGGCCATATCAGGGCGGTGCTGCTTTGACATATAACGTGCCCCACACACAAGACAAAAGTCGCAGCACAGGCTTCATGTCTCACCCAGTCACATTATTCTGACACCGGACCAACCAGTCCGAGCACTAACCCCATAATGCCAGACGCCAGGCGGAGCAGCCACTAGATTGCCAATTTTAAAGTCTTAGGTATGACCCGGCCGGGGTTTGAACCCACGACCTGCCGATCACGGGGCGGACGCCTTACCACTAGGCCAACCGTACCGGTCCCCTCTGTTGAAAAGCCGCCAAGTTAGTGGGAAATCTTTGGAGAACATTTTGGTTCGAAATCATGTGAATATTGATTTTTTTATTGTCATCTGCTTGAAATATGATTAGTTACTAGTTTAGCAAGATGGATAGCATAAATTGGAGTGGTTATATTTGTAAATCTGTTCTGAAACTTAATTATTTGTAATTTGACTATGTTGCACTTATTAGAATGTTGGCTGCCTCCATCTTATGAAAAAAAATGTTTGTGACTGTAGTGTTTTATTGGAGATGTTTGAGGTGTGATTTAGACATTGTGAGTTGAAGAAGTTTGGTCATAATGGTCAGTTTATCACTGCAGATAAATGTAATTATGCATGGAAACTTCTTGTAGCTAGTTTTGAGTTTGTTACAATGGTGGAGTGGAAATGTGTTGTATTGTTACAAAGTAAATCTAAGATGGTTAGTCACTGTCTTGTAGGATAACATATAGTCTTTCTGTTTCTGTCAATGAAGATGGAATTGATCACAGTAGGCAAAATGTTCTTCCTGTGTTAGGGAGAAGATTACTGTTTATAGTTGGTAAATAGTAAGTGATGTCTAAATATCAGCTGTTTCTAGTTGATAATGTGGAATGATGTAATGATAGTGGTGTGTTGGAACACAGTAACTATGTGGTAAGGGTTAGTCATAATTACTAGCCTCTGGTAACATCTGGCAAATATAATTTGTGTTGTTTTATTGTGTGGTAAGGGTTAGTCATAATTACTAGTCTCTGGTAACATCTGGTAAATATAATTTGTGTTGTTTTATTGTGTGGTAAGGGTTAGTCATAATTACTAGTCTCTGGTAACATCTGGCAAATATAATTTGTGTTGTTTTATTGTGTGGTAAGGGTTAGTCATAATTACTAGCCTCTGGTAACATCTGGCAAATATAATTTGTGTTGTTTTATTGTGTGGTAAGGGTTAGTCATAATTACTAGTCTCTGGTAACATCTGGCAAATATAATTTGTGTTGTTTTATTGTGTGGTAAGGGTTAGTCATAATTACTAGCCTCTGGTAACATCTGGCAAATATAATTTGTGTTGTTTTATTGTGTGGTAAGGGTTAGTCATAATTACTAGTCTCTGGTAACATCTGGCAAATATAATTTGTGTTGTTTTATTGTGTGGTAAGGGTTAGTCATAATTACTAGTCTCTGGTAACATCTGGCAAATATAATTTGTGTTGTTTTGTTGTGTGGTAAGGGTTAGTCATAATTACTAGTCTCTGGTAACATCTGGCAAATATAATTTGTGTTGTTTTATTGTGTGGTAAGGGTTAGTCATAATTACTAGCCTCTGGTAACATCTGGCAAATATAATTTGTGTTGTTTTATTGTGTGGTAAGGGTTAGTCATAATTACTAGTCTCTGGTAACATCTGGCAAATATAATTTGTGTTGTTTTATTGTGTGGTAAGGGTTAGTCATAATTACTAGTCTCTGGTAACATCTGGCAAATATAATTTGTGTTGTTTTATTGTGTGGTAAGGGTTAGTCATAATTACTAGTCTCTGGTAACATCTGGCAAATATAATTTGTGTTGTTTTATTGTGTGGTAAGGGTTAGTCATAATTACTAGCCTCTGGTAACATCTGGCAAATATAATTTGTGTTGTTTTATTGTGTGGTAAGGGTTAGTCATAATTACTAGTCTCTGGTAACATCTGGCAAATATAATTTGTGTTGTTTTATTGTGTGGTAAGGGTTAGTCATAATTACTAGTCTCTGGTAACATCTGGCAAATATAATTTGTGTTGTTTTATTGTGTGGTAAGGGTTAGTCATAATTACTAGTCTCTGGTAACATCTGGCAAATATAATTTGTGTTGTTTTATTGTGTGGTAAGGGTTAGTCATAATTACTAGTCTCTGGTAACATCTGGCAAATATAATTTGTGTTGTTTTATTGTGTGGTAAGGGTTAGTCATAATTACTAGCCTCTGGTAACATCTGGCAAATATAATTTGTGTTGTTTTATTGTGTGGTAAGGGTTAGTCATAATTACTAGTCTCTGGTAACATCTGGCAAATATAATTTGTGTTGTTTTATTGTGTGGTAAGGGTTAGTCATAATTACTAGTCTCTGGTAACATCTGGCAAATATAATTTGTGTTGTTTTATTGTGTGGTAAGGGTTAGTCATAATTACTAGTCTCTGGTAACATCTGGCAAATATAATTTGTGTTGTTTTATTGTGTGGTAAGGGTTAGTCATAATTACTAGTCTCTGGTAACATCTGGCAAATATAATTTGTGTTGTTTTATTGTGTGGTAAGGGTTAGTCATAATTACTAGTCTCTGGTAACATCTGGCAAATATAATTTGTGTTGTTTTATTGTGTGGTAAGGGTTAGTCATAATTACTAGTCTCTGGTAACATCTGGCAAATATAATTTGTGTTGTTTTATATTGTGGTAAAAAGAAAACGTTTGTTTAATTTTCAGAGCCAACCAGTCTGGTTTTTCACATTAGTCTGAGTGGTCTTTGTTCTAAGATTGGTGAAGCACCTTATGAACACTGGGTTTAACACTGTTTTTTTAGTTCTTGTATTTCATTCTTGGAAGTTTGTATTTTGTTAAAAAAGAAAAGACAGACAAGAAAATAAAAAGATTTTGAAAATATTTATTCCTGTATTTGTGTTATTCATTTTACACATAAAATCCCCCACCCCCTTTCTTAACATAATTGATTTTTCAAAACTAAACTTGAAAAGTCAAGAGTGTCACATAGTAATCAACGTAATTCTTCAGCTTTCACAACTAAGATACATTACATGTACAACCTAGTACCTGTTCCTTGTCTGTAAGTCTTGTACATACTCACCTGTAGAGGTTTTCCAAGTGGTCTGAAAAAGACAATTGTAAATTAATATTGTTTGTGGTGTGCTTTTAGACTAGAATGATTGAATGTGTTCTCATTTTCAGATAAATATTACGTGTTATAAGGTGCCACTACGGCTGTTATACCTTGTGGGCCAAACGGCACGAAGCGGTCTTCACAGTTTAACGTTGAGTTTCGAATTAAGTCAAGAATTTACTTGTTGAAGTAATTAATTTATGGTTAACTTTAAAGAATAAGGTGAATGTTTTCATTGGCTGAACTTGCAAACTAAGACATCTTATTGGCTTTTCAGAACATGCAAGTAAATAATATAAGTTTTATTATTTAAGGTTACATTTAAGGCCTTACCTAAACGGCGTGCCGTACTTAAGTGTCAAAGTAAAAAAAGTTTTATCTTGATCAGTCCAGTATCAATCATGGCTGCAATTTGGTCAAGAAAAGGAGTGATTATGGTTCTTGTGAAGTTTTTTTTTTAAACTTAAGAGAGTGTTGAGTATACGGCAAATGATGGTGATAGAAAGGATCGATGGGGGAGGGGGTTGCGTTAGTGGGGCAAGTTTGTATCTGTGGGATGATATTCAACGTTGGACGTTGTCGCTCATACACATGTGTTCCCCTAATTGGGTGACAAACTGTCAACAAATAATCTTTCAGTTTCAGAGACAAACGTGACTTACCCTTTTACATTTGATTGTGATATTTGTTTATTCGCTTAAAATGCTGATATCGGTTGGTTCACTGCAGACCTGGATTAATCTTTTCTAGTTTGCATTAACTTTTGAAGTTATACACTTGTTAAAAGACAATAAAGCAACATGATTTCCTTTGTGGTTTTCTTGCAGAATTCCGCGTGCGTGTGTGTGTGTGTGTGTGTGTGTGTGTGTGTGTGTGTGTGTGTGTGTCTGTCTGTGTCTGTGCGTGTGTGTGTGAGAACGAAAGAGTGAGAGAGAGGAATATTTTGTGCAATAACACATTATTTCAACACTTCCCTGCCAAGTGACCAAAATATAGTTCTTCTAGCAATGGAACCACTCCTGCAAAATGTATAGTACCTAGTAAACGCCCACCCCCAACTTTTAGGCAAAACTGGTGCATAAGGGGGGGGGGGGGGAGGGTATACAAGGTACTTTACTTTAGTAGCAAGTCTGACCTGAGGCCAAAAATCCTGGAACGCCGAAGAAGAAGAAGAACTGTAGTAGCTAGTGAATGTTTAACATTATTTGATGAAGCTGGAACAGCAAATATCTTATGTTCGATTCATATTTATAAATTATAGTGGAACTCACCTTTTAAGACCTCCAAAAATCTGAGAATGCCAGTTATCAAAAAAAGAGGGCGTTTTTAAAAGGGGGCGGTGGTGTGGGGTCCGCTGTACTACATGACGAATGGCGATTCGTATACACAATTGCATGTGTGTGTGTGTGTGTGTGTGTGTGTGTGTGTGTGTGTGTGTGTCTGGGTGTGTGTGTGTGTGTGTGTGTGTCTGGGTGTGTGTGTGTGTGTGTGTGTGTGTGTGTGTCTGGGTGTGTGTGTGTGTGTGTGTGTGTGTGTGTGTGTGTCTGTCTGTCTGGGTGTGTGTGTGTGTGTGTGTGTGTCTGTCTGTCTGTCTTACCATGCTCCGCTGCTAAAACATCTTTGTGCTGTGTAGAGCATTTCACCAAAGGTCCGGCCACACACGCTGGAACAAAGGATAACGGTTTTAACATGCCGCTTCACTAAGATATTGTTTGTGTATATGAATTTGTATGTGTGTGTGTGTGTGTGTGTGTGTGTGTGTGTGCGTGTGTGTGTGTGCGTTTGGGTTTGTGCGTGCGTTCGTTCATGCGCGCGTGTGTGTGTGTGCGTGTGTCTGTCCGTCCGTCTGTGTGTGTGTGTGTGTGTGCCCGTCCGTGTGTGTGTGTGTGTGTGTGTGTGTGTGTGTGTGTGTGTGTGTGTGTGTGTGCGCAGAACGATTCCCAGAAAACTACCAGACAGATCTCTATGAAACTTCACATACACATTCTTCCTGATAAAACCCACAATTTGAAGCAATCTTTGACGGGCGCTGTGGCGTGGTGGTAAGACGTCGGCCTCCTAATCGGAAGGTCGAGGGTTCGAATCCCGGCCGCGGCCGCCTGGTGGGTTAAGTGTGGAGATTTTTCCGATCTCCCAGGTCAACTTATGTGCAGACCTGCTAGTGGCTTAACCCCCTTCGTGTGTACACGCAAGCACAAGACCAAGTGCGCACGTAAAAGATCCTGTAATCCATGTCAGAGTTCGGTGGGTTATAGAAACACGAAAATACCCAGCATGCTTCCTCCGAAAGCGGCGTATGGCTGCCTAAATGGCGGGGTAAAAACGGTCATACACGTAAAATTCCACTCGTGCAAAAACACGAGTGTACGTGGGAGTTTCAGCCCACGAACGAAGAAGAAGAAGAAGAAGAAGAAGAAGAAGCAATCTTTGTCTAAGTCCGGAGAATGGGATTGCACTTCAGCTTGGAAGCTTGAACACTAACTAATGAGATTGATCATTAAAAATATCAACATTCTTCTTATTATTAAAATTTCAATAAGATATTCAAAAACAAGTTGCGTAAGGCGAAAATACAATATTTAGTCAAGTAGCTGTCGAACTCACAGAATGAAACTGAACGCAATGCAACGCAGCAAGACCGTATACTCGTAGTCCACCGCTCACGGCATAGGCAGTGAAATTGACAAGAAGAGCGGGGTAGTAGTTGCGCTAAGAAGGATAGCACGCTTTTCTGTACCTCTCTTTGTTTTAACTTTCTGAGCGTGTTTTTAATCCAAACATATCATATCTATATGTTTTTGGAATCAGGAACCGACAAGGAATAAGATGAAAGTGTTTTTAAATTGATTTCGACAATTTAATTTTGATAATAATTTTTATATATTTAATTTTCAGAGCTTGTTTTTAATCCGAATATAACATATTTATATGTTTTTGGAATCAGCAAATGATGGAGAATAAGATAAACGTAAATTTGGATCGTTTTATAAATTTTTATTTTTTTTTACAATTTTCAGATTTTTAATGACCAAAGTCATTAATTAATTTTTAAGCCACCAAGCTGAAATGCAATACCGAAGTCCGGGCTTCGTCGAAGATTACTTGACCAAAATTTCAACCAATTTGGTTGAAAAATGAGGGCGTGACAGTGCCGCCTCAACTTTCACGAAAAGCCGGATATGACGTCATCAAAGACATTTATCAAAAAAATGAAAAAAACGTTCGGGGATTTCATACCCAGGAACTCTCATGTCAAATTTCATAAAGATCGGTCCAGTAGTTTAGTCTGAATCGCTCTACACACACACACACACACACACACACACACACACACACACACACACGCACATACACCACGACCCTCGTTTCGATTCCCCCTCGATGTTAAAATATTTAGTCAAAACTTGACTAAATATTGTATTTTCGCCTTACGCGACTTGTTATATTTAGTCAAGTAGCTGTCGAACTCACAGAATGAAACTGAACGCAATGCCATTTTTCAGCAAGACCGTATACTCGTAACATCGTCAGTCCATCGCTCATGGCAAAGGCAGTGAAATTGACAAGAAGAGCGGGGTAGTAGTTGCGCTAAGAAGGATAGCACGCTTTTCTGTACCTCTCTTTGTTTTAACTTTCTGAGCGTGTTTTTAATCCAAACATATCATATCTATATGTTTTTGGAATCAGGAACCGACAAGGAATAAGATGAAAGTGTTTTTAAATTGATTTCGACAATTTAATTTTGATAATAATTTTTATATATTTAATAAATAACATATTTATATGTTTTTGGAATCAGCAAATGATGGAGAATAAGATGAACGTAAATTTGGATCGTTTTATAAATTTTTATTTTTTTTTTACAATTTTCAGATTTTTAATGACCAAAGTCATTAATTAATTTTTAAGCCACCAAGCTGAAATGCAATACCGAAGTCCGGGCTTCATCGAAGATTACTTGACCAAAATTTCAACCAATTTGGTTGAAAAATGAGGGCGTGACAGTGCCGCCTCAACTTTCACGAAAAGCCGGATATGACGTCATCAAAGACATTTATCAAAAAAATGAAAAAAACGTTCGGGGATTTCATACCCAGGAACTCTCATGTCAAATTTCATAAAGATCGGTCCAGTAGTTTAGTCTGAATCGCTCTACACACACACACACACACACACACACACACAGACAGACACACACACACACACACACACGCACATACACCACGACCCTCGTTTCGATTCCCCCTCGATGTTAAAATATTTAGTCAAAACTTGACTAAATATAATGATTGCACTGTGTTCTTTATCATTCGCTGAATTCAGAAATATATAGATATGTCATGTTTACTATACGAATGTGCCAAACATTTAAGAAGAAAATCGAATTTCGAAACGAGCCATAAGACATTAAATATAAAAGCTTTCACTGATGCATTGTTGGACGATGGGTACACAGAGTAAGTCGCAGTTTGCAGGTTGAACCAATAAATATGAGCGACCTTTGATCGTTGTCAGATTCTGAATACTTTGTTTGGCAGCAGGTTCGCCTGGGTCACTTGTCATCGTTTCATTCAACTTTTTAGTTGTATAGATTTTAATTGTTGGTTTATTTACGTTGCTACTGATGGTGCATAGAACCAGAGACTGTAGAGTATACAGAGACGCTCCATGCGGTGCTGAAAAGTGAGACCGGATGCCCAGTGGCGCCACCACGCGGAAACATGGAAAAACCTACTTTCTCTTTTCACAGCAGTAGTGATATCGTGCTGCACAAGCATGGCCGCGCCAACGCGAAAACGCAGTGGGGCATGGTGTTCGGCCATCAATTGCTCAAACCCGTCGCGATATAACCCTTCGTGGTTGAAAACGACGTTAAACACCAAATAAAGAAAGAATCAATTGCTCAAACGCACATGCCAAAGGCTTCGGGATGTTCAAATTTCCCGAGGAAGAGAGCAGGTGAGGATTGTTTCTTCAATTCAGTTTTCTCTCGTTAAATGTTGGAAAATCAGTAAAAGTTGTTGCGTCGAACTGCGTGTAGATCTATTCTACCGGAACAGTGAAAACACACACTGTATACACACTACAGCCTCAAACCAGTCCAGAGGGTAGACAGAGAGAGAGAGAGAGAGAGAGAGAGAGAGAGAGAGAGAGAGAGAGAGAGAGAGAGAGAGAGAGAGAGAGAGAGAGAAAGAGCCTGAGAGAGAGAGAGAGAGAGAGAGAGAGAGAGAGAGAGAGAGAGAGATTGGATTGGATTGGATTGTTTACTCATTTAGGCCGTCGCCCCTTATGACGGGGGTGAACATTTATACAATGACATAATGACATTTACACACACATCAAATGAAATAAATCATACACGAACTACTAAGACATTACATTTCAAATAAAATATACCGTAGGCTTACATGAACTAAGACATAACAACACTACGTAGCCGAAATGCTTTGTACACATAAGCTGACAACTTTCGAACAATACCTTCATTCACAGATGCCAAAAGCATAGAAAACTTGTGCAAACTTGGGTTTCTATAAAACTTAGCAGGAATAAACTGGCATCGCAAATCACGAAGTGCGGGGCAACAAAGCACAAAATAAAACTCATCTTCCTTACTTTCCCTGCACAATGGGCATAACAACATATCCGCATCGTATCTCTTATATCGATTAACGTGCACAAATAGTTCTGTTATTCCACCTCGGAATCTTGCCATAATAAGAGAGAGAGAGAGAGAGAGAGAGAGAGAGAGAGAGAGAGAGAGAGAGAGAGAGAGAGAGAGAGAGAGAGAGAGAGCTTTCTGAACAAGAAAGAAGCAACTGAAAAGAAATAAGAAAATCATCGATCGATCAAGATTCTTTAAAGTCAGCTTGGTCACAAGAATCTGGTTTAAGTTGCTGTATTTTACAGTTTTCCTTACATGATAACTTCTTAGCTCCGTGTTATTGACAACCTATTTCAGTTTCGATGTGCTGGGACGGCACCAAATTGACTAAATGCCTTAGTTACCGATTTAACCGGGAACTATTTCGTTAAACGATTAATTCCTGCATATTTTCTCAGGCTTAACGAACCATGTATTCAGTATGTATTTGTATTTGATTAAAACACACAAAAATAACGACGGTTAGTTCGTGAAAAGAGACTGACTTGAATCATGTTTGCATAACTACAGCGATGCAGCGAATATTGCCTATGAAAATTAATTTGATTTAATTTTAATCTATACCATTTTTTGCGGTGTTTTTATGGTCATTTAAAAAGGATGTTCACAAACAAACATATTTTTTCATCCAGTTACTGTTTGCAGCACTGTCAGCCGGACAGAACAGACAGTATGTTAATATAAACGTGATATAAACACAGCCGACAGCAGCCGCTATACGCGAGCTACCTTGTGCGGCAGGGTGTGGCTCTTTTCCCGCGCTGCGCTGGCCGGTCTCAGTTTCGCACCGCAGCGCAAAGAAGGATGACGCGTCTCTGTATACTCTATAGTCTCTGATAGAACGTACTATTGCCTAGTAAGCATGCTAACTAGGTCAAATTTATCGCCTACTGTACAAAGACACAAATAGACACAAAGACACGACCACGGACGGACACAGACTGACACACACACGCACGCACGCACGCGCGCGCACACACACACAGGGGCGGAGCAGCTAAGCCAGGGGGGGGGGGGGGGGGGTTTACAACCTGGGGTCCTGGGGTCGGTGAGGTACAGGGGGTCTGGGGAACGAAGCCCCCCTGAAGCTGAAGAATTTTTGCTATTTTATGAACAAATTGTGGCTTATCCTTGATTTTAAACATGATTAACTGGTGTCAGCAGCCACTCATTATTTCTTTTAAAGTTAGTAGTAAATAATGGCAATTCATCAATTTATTTTTATGGCAACAATCACAGACAGAAAAGACAAAAAGTTTAAAATTCAAAATTGACTAAATGTAAAACTTGTAAGCAGATCAATTAACAAAACACACAACGGCGTGGCGCAACCCATCAGTTTGTGGCAAGCACAACGAAAGAATCCATTGGTTTTGTGTAAATCAAAAAGAAATGCCCGTAGTTGAAGAAACGTGCGAATTGAACTCGACAGACTACCGGACCGAGAAATGAGATATGACTTCTCTCCCAGTTTTGTTTTCTGTTTAGAAGCCTTTCCATGAACAAACACCTACCTGATTAAGTCCTCGACGAAATGAGAACAGTTCCTGGTCTAGTTTCAGTTCAACGTTTGCTTTTAAAGCTAGTTCTTCCTAAGTACGGCCTTGGTAAGATTCTTGGAAATGAAAACAATTTCTCTTCTAGTTTCCTTTTCTGTGCTAGTTGTTATTTGATGCAGTGAGCCCCTTTCAGATGATAACGTTCTAAACGATATACGTTCCACAGTTGAGCAAACATACAAATTTAAGGAAAAGTAATATCATAAATATGATAGGGAGACCACGACTCTATATACGTGTCTCTATGTTTAAATAAAGTTCGCTTCATCTTTGTCGACTCTGATGGTTCGGGTTGACAATGCGAGAATCGAATGTGTGTGAAAGTGTCACACTGAGCACTATGGCACTCATCAAATTAATTAGGTTAGTTTAAATGGTACCTAAAGCAACAATTGCAGGTGTGTACGGAATATGTTCCCATGCAAGTACGTTCCTTTGAACAGATAAATAAACAAAACAAAATGTAAATAAATACATCAGAAAGAAAGAAAGAAAGAAAGAAAGAATAACTAAATAAATAAATGATTAATCAACACATGCTTGCTGAAATGAAATTCTGAGGCTGTGTCAAACGGCTATTTTAGGCGTCGTTCAAATATGCTGTTAAAAATACGTCTGAAATGGTTTCAATGGCTCTTACAACACATTGATATCATAAAATAATCATTGCCATTGAGGAACGCGGACACAATATCACATGGAGTAATCCGAAACACCAATTGACCTGGACATTTGGAAACAATTCCATCACACTGCTACAGTCGAGAATTCAGAAAACAAATCCAGTACTGAAGTCAACATGGTAGCCATTACTACGGCTCGTTTAAAATGTCGTTTGACTGCTATTTCTAGCGCGCAGTGAATACTTTGACAAAGTTGTGAACACTTACCTAATCGAGACGTAAATCATGATAACCGATGCACTCCATTACAGTATGGTTACACAACTAGGAGGTACGTCGATACCTTACGACTTTTCTTGCAACAGCGTACGCCCGGGGCGAGCCAGTTAAATTGCGCCAAAAAGTTAAATTGCGCCAACAGTCGGTGTTACCGCGCATAGCATTATGGTGAGTCATACGACAGCAAATTACCGTATTCATGATAATAACTGGCAGTGAAAAGGATTATTTCGCCGCATAATCTGTTGTGTGTCACATCAATCTCGTTGAGAGATTTAGATAATAATATTATTTTCGCTGTGAATCCACATGATAGTTGTTTACGTGTCGTTCATGAAAATAAAAAAGCGAGTGACGCACTGGGCCTAGGGAAATGCAATCTAAAATACATGTTTTAAAGGTACTGAACTTGTCAAATCCAGGTGCACGGAGCCCCTGGGGCTTTTAGTCATACCTCAGGCAGCTATTCGTTAGAAGAACTACCAAGTTTCATTGACTTGCACCCAAAAAGTCAAGAACTGCGATTTTTTTACGAATTAATTTCGTACTCGGACCCGGCTGGTCTTGACCTATTTTTGGATCTAAATTTAGATCAGGTAGATCACCACATCATGCACAAAAAGACACGTCACTAGCAAGCTATGTCAGACGTCATCATGAGTTTGTGTAAAACAAAATGGAGGCCGGAATCACTCAGTTGAATCGAACTCCCATGCCCACCAAACACCACGTAATAATTTATGCACTCGCGTGAACTGAACAAGAAACTGTCGAGCTTCAAAGAGGTCGTCGTTGGGTAGTTTTGGGTTTGTTTTACTACCATAGGAGGATTTTTGAAGTGTAAATGCACTCAGCTGCAACAAAAACGCAAAACGAAGGCTGTGAGCTGCACTGTGCCTTTAAGGAAAAGGCAAGCCAACAGATACATGCAAGCATTGACTTTACACCTTTTAAACCATTGCGTCTCCCAGTCATGTTATATGTTGGCACAAGCACAAACAAATGTATACAGATATATTTCAAACTGTGTATATTGATTTCTGCCTAAATAAATCTAGAAGGCGACAGGCGATGTCGACCTTGTGATCACCATTTTCAACAGTGTGTCTACGAACATACTTTAATATAGGCGAATCCAGCACCACGGGAAACTCTTGGCAAAGGCCTCGCGTGACATCAAGCGATGAAAGGAACAGTGACTTTGATTCAGTGATGGAGAATTGAAGTGCCCAGAATTGAAGCCAGAATTGAAGTGCCCAGTGTGAACATATTGCAGGAAACCTAAAGAGAACCATTCAATTCCCTCCTTTGTTCTATTTGCTTTCTCATTTTAGTGTTTCTTCAAGACAAGTCTTTCAATGAAGACAACGTGGGAGTATAGTTCTCCTATGCTGTTTCCGTCACCCTTTTTCGCTCTAAAATACCCCCTCACCCCTATCCCTAGCTTATCATTCCCAGTGTTCGCGCAAGCCATTCTGCAAACCGGTGCTTTCTTGTAGTTGTGAAACTTTCTTCCAGAAGACTTTAGTCTGTTGATCACATAATTCAGTCAAAATAAGTTCTGTTGCAACGGTTGTTATTATATATGAAGTCTTATATCGCGCGCGTATCTCCAGACTCAGACTCAAGGCGCAGGGATCTATTTATGCCTATGGAGCTAGATCATGGCAACAAAAGTATGAACAGGGAGCCCAGACAAGTCGACGATTCCAATGTTTTAATTTAAAAGCGAAAAGATATAGCGATATTCTCGGTGATTACGACTTATTTCTATTCCGTAAAAAAGATGCTGAAAACCCATCATTCTAAAATTGTTTGCCGATTTTTACCGGCAGTCTTGAGTTCAAATGAAGTCTCCTAACTTTGATCTTTAGCTTCCTCTGATCGTGAAACGCAAATATTGGTTCATACCAATGTGTACGGTAAATCCTACTTTCGTCTGTGTCGCGAATCAGGTGAGGTGACTAGACAAGAGGAAGTGAGATATGAAGTGGGCTCGCAAATGAAATTCTCACTAAACAGAAACCAAAAACTAACTGTTAAGCTTCATTATTCACGGCGTATTTGACATTATTTTTACCAAGCTGTCAGTTATGGGTACAGATGGTAAGTGAACTTTTTTCTCTCTCATTTTTCGCCCCGTTTTGAATTTCAAGATACCATCTTTGTCCTCATTATGTTGATTTTCGGACACTCTTGCACGCGATAGAACTGATAATCTGCATATGTGCAGATGATTGTAAAACAGTTCAGTGCGCATGCGAGTCAGTGCCAGTGCGTGGAGTAGTGCCAGATAAACATACACTGTGATTGATCGATTTTAAGATTGCCTGTTCTTTGCATTTCCGTGTGTCATGGGGCCAGTTTCACAAGCCAGAAACACAGTCGATCAACTGCAGTTGCCCGAGTGAAATACAGTAATCCAACAAAACCGGGTTTGACGAAGACGATGCCAGTCGGTCGACTGTACGTCTTTGCACGGGGAGACGCCCGATTGCAGCGTTGCTCTTATTCTTCAAAATCGACCATTTTCATCACATGTGGGAGAGAGCAAGCGGAAGTGGTAATGTCGCTAAATTTAACACTCCACTTGGCCATTCGGATAACTGTGCAGTCGGTCAACCGCGGTTGTCCGCTGATGCCGATGATACTCTCATAAAAATGGATTTACGGTGGCCCGGCGAGCAAACACGGTCGGGTGACGAAGCAGTCGGCCGACTGTCAGGTATAATGATACAATGAACCTGTCCCATGGTGTATCACCCTTTCTATGGGCTATGGCCTTAAATAAAACATTCCTGAGTCCTGAGTCCTGAGATATAACTAACAAATGTTGATCACATATATTATATTCCCGGCCAGACATTGACCATGCCCATTATATGAACACTGGCTGCGCCGTTACAGGAAACTTATAAAAGGTAATTTTATTTAGCACACAAAAAGAAACAAACCACAGACTGTAAAGTACACAGAGACATAACATACGCGCGAAAAAATGAGACCAGTCCGCAAGTTGTTTATTAACGATGACTTGACACAATTAGAGCGAGCCAAGATATCCATCAAGGCCAGAATGTACAAGCGTGAGAAGAAGAGAGACGGGGTGGTCATGGTGGTGTTCGTCAAATCCAATGGGGTTGTCCGTAGGATACCAGAAAATTAATGCGCTGCTTGCTCTTTCTAGTTCAACCTCAGTAGAATAATGAAATAGAAATAAGGACAGACTTGTATTGTATTACATTCTTCCTCACGCCCTGGATCGTGGAACGCCTATTTGTGTCCACCGCAGGCGCTACACACGATTATGGCCCCCGCACGCGGAAACAGAGATGATATATCGCAAACGAATTACCCTGTGGAGGTATTTGATGGCAGATCACATTATTTATTATAGATATTCCGAAGCAGAATTACCTAGGCAATAAGTACATTATTTTACTTAGGTCTTGGTGTGTAGGCTACTCGTGAACAGTGGCGTTCGATTTTCTGCCGAAGTACGTAAAAATTACGCAGAGAGGTCTCAGTTTCTTACACATTAACCCAGAACTACCATTTGAATCACTATTCTAATACTCACAGTTCAATCTTCGATACCTTGCAGACTTTTATGCGCGTTTTGGGGCACCAGCATCGTGGATAAGCTGCTCTAATCTAGCGTTATTTTGTGGTACTCGATTCTCAGTGGGTAAGGTCCCCTGCAGACACCAGATAAGGTCCCCCGCATTTTTGACCAAGCTGCGGGGGGCCTTACCCCGTACAATTTCACTGTTGATCTTTGTACCCATCGTGAGTCTAAACTTAACTAAGCTGAAACTTAAAAATGGAAAGCAGTATCCACAAGTAGTTAGACTTTGACAAGCAAGAAGATTTAAGCCCTTCTGTTGACCGTGCTTTGTGTTATTTTATCATTTTTAACGTGGGGGACAGTATTTCTGACCTGTCTTGGTGAAATTTCTTCTCTTATGTAGTACAAGAGAGTATAAATGGTAAGAAAACTGGCTGATCCAATGCAAAAACAAGTCGCGTAATGCGAAATTACTACATTTAGTCAAGTTGTCGAACTCACGGAATGAAACTGAACGCACTGCACTTTTTCACCAAGACAATACAGCTTCGTCAATCCCCGACACGTGTAAAACGCAGTGAAATTGACAAGCCAGTCAGTATAGCGTGGAAGCAGTTGCGTTTAGCAGGGGAGCGCGCTTTTCTGTATCTCTATTCTTTTTAACTTTCTGAGCTTGTTTTTAATCCAAACATAACATATCTATGTTTTTGGAATCAGGAACTAACAAGTAACAAGATGAAATTGTTTTTAAATCGATTTCGGTAATTTAGATTAAATCATAATTTTCATATTTTTAATTTTCAGAGCTTGTTGTTAATTTGAATATAACATATTTATATGTTTTTGGAATCAGAAAATGATAACAAAAAAGATGAAATGGTTTATAGATCGTTTTATAAAAAAATAATTTTAATTACAATTTGCAGATTTTTAATGACCAAAGTCATCAATTCGTTGTTAAGCCTCCAAGCTGAAATGCAATACCAAATCCCGGCCTTTGACGAAGATTGCTTGGCCAAAATGTCAATCAATTTCATTGCAAAATGAAGGTGTGACGGTGCCGCATTCACTTTTACAAAAAGCCGGACATGACGTCATCAAAGACATTTATCGAAAAAATGAAAAAACCGTCTGGGAATATTATTCCCAGGAATTCTCATGTAAAATTTCATAAAGATCGGTCCAGTAGTTTACTCTGAATCGCTCTACACACACTCACACACACATACACACACAGACACACAGACACACACAGACACACACACACACACACACACACACACACACACACACACACACACACACACACACAGACACACACACACACAGACACACATACACTACGACCCTCGTCTCGATTCCCCCTTCTATGTTAAAACATTTAGTCAAAACTTGACTAAATGTAAAAAGTACCGGTCAGTATGATATAAACTTCAATACAAGAAAGTCTGGTTATCTACTATTTTAAGGCATTAATTTGGAGACACCTACCATGTGGTTGGTCTTGCGGGGGACATAATCGTGTGTAGCGCCTGCGGTGGACACAACTAGGCGTTCCACGATCCAGGGCGTGTTCCTTGTATAAAACTTGCGTGTATATACATACTTGTGAAGCTGCATGAGCTCTCTGTGCGGAAAGATAGGGCAGATACATGTACAGAAGTTGGGAAGTGGGTTGTTATAGTTATTGTGTGGACGTAAGTGCCGTGAATAAACGCTGATATAGGAAAGGTTTGTAGTTTCATTTCCACGCACTGATGTTAAACAAGACGAAGAAAACTTCTAAAAAAACCAACTTAACCTAACTTCTCCAAAAGGCAAGCTAAATTCATGCATTTTTGATATTCCCCTTTTGGGCGAAATCAAAACTCAGGAATCTTTTTTTTTCGACATGAAGCCACTCTTGGTTTTATTCATCTATTCAAATCTTGCTCCAGTAGAATATCGCATTGGTGGAATTTCGCTCTAATAGGATGTCGCACTAACGGAATGTCTCGCTAGTACAATGATGCGGTGGTGGAATGACGCTTGGCTAGTGGAATATCCTACCAGTAAAATGTCACGCTATTGGAATTTCGTGGTCGCGGAATAATGCGTTAGTGGAATATTGTACCAGTAAAATGTCGCGCTATTGGAATATCATGTCGTGGTTGTGGAATAATGCGTAAATGGAATGTTTCACTAGTGGATGACACCCAAGTGCAGTCGCGCTACCCCTACCTTCAACCCTTTTACCTTTTATCTTTTACTCCTTTTCCAAGGACTGCCCATGGGCAAACAGTTTTGCGTCAGGGGGTTAACTTTTTTGTTCGGAATTTTTACTCTGAGTTCACCTGTCGAGGGGATTATATAGTTTCCTCGTGTTATGGAGGGAGTCATTTTTTTGGTGAGGGAAGTAACATTTTCGGACGAAGCTTGGGGGGACTCAGAAGGTAGGTTCCACATTGGGGGGACTCAGAAGGTAGGTTCCACATTGGGGGGACTCAGAAGGTAGGTTCCACATTGGGGGGACTCAGAAGGTAGGTTCCACATTGGGGGGACTCAGAAGGTAGGTTCCACATTGGGGGGACTCAGAAGGTAGGTTCCACATTGGGGGGACTCAGAAGGTAGGTTCCACATTGGGGGGAGAACACCTGAAGCCATTTCCTCGTGCTACACCGGCGTTAACACCAGCAGAAAGGAGTGGCTCTTTTCCGCCAGCAGCTTGTAATGGAAGGGCGCTGGTTCTGTGCGACGCTTAGTTTTCGAGATAGGTGTGACTGACGAAGAATTAGGACGTTACATTCCAAATAAGCACGACTATGTTGCAGGTGGAAGCCGCTGAGATTGTATTTCTTCGGGAGGTTTCCGCAAAAATAGATAATACACGATTTGCGCGTAACAGTTGAGAAGCAGACGATCTCTGAGATCTCTGTTCGTCTCGTGATAACGTTATTTTGTATGATAACGATTCACTTGCAAACTAAAGTATACAATTTGGTGTGTCAGTGGTAAACGTAAATATAAATGTGTAATACAGACAAAGCAAACAAATAAACGTGTTTTTCTCGTGAAAATGTTGCGTTGTGCGGGTGTTTGGGTGGCCGGCCACGTGATGTACACAAAGCAAAGTGCGGGACGGACTCTGCTCTGTGCTGTAACACTGGCAAGTTCAAAACACGAGAAAAACGATTTCGTTATGCGGGCAGCCACGGGGGATGTATGTATTTTTCAAATGGTTGTAAAATAAGTCTTGTATTTATCACCGTACTCAGGCCCTGTTCTTTTTTTCGTCACACCTAAAACCGTTATTTCTTGTGAGCGACGCAGCATTATTGGCTTGGATAGCAAAAAGAAGTGTGTTGACGTCTTTGTGTTCTCTACAGTCTCTGAACAAATACAAAAGCGTGAAAAAGACCCCCCCCCCCCCCCTGGTGGATAGGGGTGTGCGTGTATATGGAATGACATTTACATTCTGAGGAAGACTTTTACTTTGATAGCTGCAAACGTCTACTTCTCATGCAAAACTAAAACACAGCAATCTATATATATACGACTTGTGTGTGTGTGTGTGTGTGTGTGTGTGTGTGTGTGTGTGTGTGTGTGTGTGTGTGTGTGTGTGTGTGTGTGTGTGTATCCGCGATACACGCCTAAGGTTCTCGATGGATCTGTTTCAAATTTGGACACCCCGGACACAACCTGCTCGATGAGATATTTCAACACGTGCTCTCAGCGCGCAGCGCAGAACCAATTTTGGGTTTTCTCTGGATCCATTCCCAGTAACCCTTCCTTATCTTCTCCAGTGTTTTCAGCGTTTATCTCCCTTCCTTCGTGTGGCATCAATCCATATTCCCGTTTCTATTTTTAGAAGGTCACTGTCGACAACGCTCAATCCATATTCCCGTTATACTATTTTTACTCTTCTCCAGTGTTTTGCGCGTTTATCTCCCTTCCTTCGTGCGGTGCGCCGGCTAAGCCGGCGTGCCGGGTCCCCGGCGCAACCACTGAAACGTCTCTCCAAATGTGGCGAACCATCCCTTGTCTCGCCTGTCACACAGTCAGATATATAACATCATAACATTGCCCTGGATGAGTAACCCAATTTAGCCGCAGGCGATGTTCCACGGCATAGAAGCGCTGTACAGGGCTTTGCTGAGGCCTTTTCGTTGTAATCTTAAAAGTGTACACTGTACAGTTTTATAACGATGAGCGAGTCAACACGGCCACTGTCTTTGCTTGTTGCAGAGAAACTGAGCACAAGATGTAACCAGTTTCTCCACGACAATTTAATAATAATAATAATAATAAGAACATTTATATAGCGCTAAATCAAAAACTTTCGTTAAAAAGGCTTGCTCTAAGCGCTTGACATCTAAACTAAAACGTCATTCACACTCTTTACAATGATGTACAAGAACTTCATGTCACACTCTTTCATTCAGTATAGCACCATTCACACAGTTGTTATTCTGTACAAGACAATAAGTTAGTCTAACATTTAGAATGTTCATAAGATGAAAACAAGAGAAAACCAGACTGATTAAAACAACTGCTTAGTGCTAACAAAGCATGAATCTTAATGATAACGTAATACATGTTTAACTGTTAAGACCATAAAAAAAAAATAAAAATAAAAAATAAAAATAAAACCTATATGCTAAAATAACTTCGAACTTTTAAGAACTTCTTATAAGATACACAGCACAGCTAGATAAACACCAGAATGATAAAACAAAAGACAACTCGTTAAAACTATTAAATGCATCAATGTCTAAAACACGAAAGACTCAAATATAAGATACACAATTCTCTAAAATTGTTTATTAAAACTGAAACCGACCTGCTCAAAGTAAACCATACCCACCCCATCCCTACCCACCCCCAACCCTCCTCCTACACTAAATACTAATTATTTCTACTCTTAACTTCCCAACTACACGTTATCCATAAACTATGCACAGGAACATGTGTGTCAGCATTATGTGGCACCGACATGACTTGTGCATATCTAGCCTACAGCTAAGGGTTAAAGTTAAAGGACTACTGCAGTGAAAAATTATATTTATAATAATTTAAAACAAAAGACAAAAATAACAAGCTGAATAGAGATGGAACCGTTACAGAACAGGATGGCAAAATGTTGCGACTTTAGGAGTTGTGTTTCTGGAAGAGGTGAGTTTTGAGTGCTCGCTTGAATGACTGTACTGACTGAGAGTGGCGAATGTGAGAGGGGAGAGAGTTCCATTGAGTAGATGCGCAAAATGCAAAAGTGCGTTGTCCATATGCTTTTGATTTTGTGTGTGGGATGACTAGGGTGCGGCTATCAGAAGAGGAGCGGAGTTGTCTAGCAGGAGTGTATACAGTGAGAAGTTCAGAGAAATAAGCAGGAGACGAGGCAGAGAAGAAGTGAAAGCAGAGAGTGGACAGTTTGTATTCAATGCGGGCTTGGATGGGTAACCAGTGGAGTGTGCGGCGAATTTAACTGTACATTTTTGATTTGTTGATGATTCCATTATTCTTGTTATTTTACTTTGAGACGATGATAAACTTGACACACCGCCAAAGCTCATTATAAAAGATCATCACAAGACAAGCGACAGACGAGATGCACTGAGAACTTTTGTTTGTTTATATTTCTTTTAAACTTAGTAAGTGATCTCCAAATTATGCTTTCTCTGTAAGTTTAATTTTGTGGGAAGCATTCTCCATTTCTCGTGCTTTGAATTTGGCGCTGAGAGTTTGTTTACATCTGCTTGCGGCATTCAACTACCTTGACCTTCCCTTTGTAATTGGGACATTTCTAAAACGTTATGACGCACGTATTTTCCATCGGCCCTGTACTGATTTTCTGAAAGTAAAGTTCTTACTTTAAACTTTTAATGCCAACAATGTTACAAACACGACCACTTTAGCAGCTTTCAAGCTGATGTGGAAACAAATTATTTTTGTAATCTCTAGCCGACCCATCACTAGCCTGGGCTCACTTCCGGAAAAGTATTGAACTCAAGTAACATATTTTCGACTGTTTAATTTTAATTTTGTCTCCCAACATTCTCCTCTTTAATATGAGCGTATAATTAATTCAATGTTGAACTTTAATAATTATTACTCTAAACCGAGTTCTCGTTCCAACGGAGTTTGTTGCCATGGAGAAATAAACAAGCAGCCATGCATCGTCTGCTAGGCCCAGCCCGTCGCAGGCAGACTTTGATAGAAATAAAACTGCGGACCTCCTGGCAGCCACTGGTCTGAGGATCTAGCACGGCCACCAACATCGAACGCAGAAGAAGAAGAAGAAGATAGAAATAAAACAAGTCGCGTAAGGCGAAAATACAACATTTAGTCAAGTAGCTGTCGAACTCACAGAATGAAACTGAACGCAACGCCACACAGCAAGACCGTATACTCGTAGCATCGTCACTCCACCGCCCATGGCAAAGGCAGTGCCAGTGGAATTGACAAGAAGAGCGGGGTATTCGTTGCGCTGAGAAGGATAGCACGCTTTTCTGTAGCTCTCTTCGTTTTAACTTTCTGAGCGTGTTTTTAATCCAAACATATATCTATATGCTTTTGGAATCAGGAACCGACAAGGTTGGTTGGTTGGTTTTTGGGGTTTAATGTCTCTTCAGCAGATGCTAGCTGCTATTCGAGACCGATGCAGTTATTTTCTTTTCCCTTCATATGGCAAGTTCTACGTTTCAGACTATTTACATTCAAATCTATCACTGTAAAAGAAGGTTCTAAAAATTAATAATTTTCACTTCTGGTACTTTAAATCTTGTAAAAAATCTTGATCTCTTTTAAAAAGTTAAAAATCTTGTCCGGGGGAACATCCCGGAATAAAACCTTCAGTGTTTCCGCATTGTAGTGTTTGTCTCGAAATTCTTGAACGTCTACACATTTTGTGAGAACATGTTCTAATGTCCATGGTTCGTCACATCCAAAACAGTATGGTGGATCTTCACCTTTCAGCAGATACGAATGTGTAATGTGACTGTGCCCAATGTGTAATCGACAGAGAACTGTCTCTTCTTTCCTGTTGAGGCGACATTGGGGTAGGCTGTCCGACAGCTGGGGGACGATCTTATGAAGTTTATTTTCTTCACATTCGTCCCATTCACTCTGCCATGGGTACTTTATGTACATGTTGGTGCGAGTTCTGAAATCTGAATGCTTTGTGTGTTTGTCAGTGATGAGTCTTTCTCTGGCTTCTTTAGCAGCTTGATCAGCTGCAGAGTTGCCTCTAATTCCAACATGGGATGGCACCCATGCAAACACAATCCTTTTGCCTTCTTCAATCAGAGATGCATGTAGCTCTTGGATTTCGACCAACAGTGGGTGATCTAGCTGAGTTCTCTTCACGGCGGTAAGAGCCGATAGGGAATCCGACAGAATCAGGAAGTCTTTCTTTTTTGACTGATATACCTGTTTCAGAGCTAGCTGTAAAGCTTTCAACTCTGCAGAAAATACAGAACTGTCATCCGGAAGACGGGCCGAAAAGGCCCTATCGAGTTTAGGACCTGTGACAGAAGCTGATGCCACTTTACTTTCAGCTTTGGACCCATCAGTGTATATTCGTTGATGGGAAGGAAACTCGGTACAGAACTGGCTAAAACACTGTTTAAAAATCAAATCATTTGTCTCTGACTTCTTTAACCTTGTCAGATCGAGTCGAACAACTGGATCTGGCAATGTCCATGGTGGTGTTTCTGTCCATCGATTTTCACTAACATGATCGAGTTTTATCTTTGATTCGGCCAGATGTGACTGAATCCGAGAAGACAGAGGTGCTCGATCATTTGGGTGACTTTCAAAAAAATCAGAGCATTGTGGTTGAAATACGCATTGGTAGGCTGGATTTGTAGGCATAGCTTTCAGTTTCAACACATAATTTAGGGTGAGTTTCAGGCGTCGCAGCCTCAGAGAGGGTTCTTTGGCCTCAAAATATAAGGACTGTACTGGAGACGTCCTGAAAGCTCCCAGACAAAGACGTATACCCTGGTGGTGTATTGTGTCTAATAGCCTTAGGTTGGATTTTGCAGCTCCACCATAGACGACACAACCATAGTCCAACTTGGATCGGATTAAAGCACGGTAAAGTCTGAGTAGGACTGTGCGGTCAGCACCCCAGTCCGTATGAGAAACCACTTTCAATACATCCAGAGCTTTCAGACATGATGTTCTCAGATACTGGATATGTTTAAGGAATGTTAGTCGACGGTCAAAGGTCAGTCCTAGGAATTTAAATTCTTCAACAACCTTGACAGGATTACCATTCAGGACCAGAGAGGGTTCTGGCATGGCTCCCCTTTGTTTGCAAAGATGCATACAGACAGTTTTGCTGGTGGAAAATTTGAAACCGTTCTCTGTTACCCATTTTTGCACCTTGTCTATACATAATTGAAGCTGCCTTTCCACTCTATGTAGGGATTTGCCACGCACACAAAGTGCAAAGTCATCAACAAACAAGGATGACTCGGATCCTTTCAGTACTGCCTTTACTATGTTATTGATTTTGATGTTGAACAACATGGGTGATAGAATGCTTCCTTGGGGAACACCCATCTCTTGTTGACAGAACTCTGATAGGTTGGGACCGACCCGTACTGTAAAAAATCGATTACTTAGAAATCCTTCCACAAAAACAGGGAGACGTCCACGAAAACCCATTTCATGCAAATCGGCTAAAATACCGTGTTTCCAGGTCGTGTCGTAAGCCTTCTCGAGGTCAAAAAATATAGCTAGTACATGTTCAGATCTCGCAAAGGCCTCTCGAACGAAGGTCTCAAAACGTACCAAATGATCAGTGGTGCTGTGTCCCTTTCGGAAGCCACATTGCACATCACTTAAGAGGTTTTGTTTTTCTAGGTACCACACCATCCTAGCGTTGACCAATCTCTCCATGGTTTTACACAGACAGCTGGTCAAGGCTATCGGACGGTAGTTGCTGGGGTTTGTATGATCTTTACCTGGTTTTGGAATGGGGACAATCATCGCTTCTTGCCATGAAGGTGGAAAGGATCCACTCTCCCATATGTGGTTAAAAACCTTCAGCAAGACCAGAAGACAACTTTCTGGTAGGTGTGTGAGGAACTGATAATGTATTCCGTCCAGCCCCGTTGCTGAGTTGTTGCATTTTTGTAAGGCTTGTTTGAGTTCAGTTATACTGAACAACTTGTTGTAGTTCTCCTCATTCTGAGATGAGAAGTTTATGGGTTTACGTTCTTGGGTGGCTTTGATTTTTTGAAAATCTGTGCAGTAATTTTCTGTTGATGAGTTTTTCTCCATTGTTGAAGCCAGAACGTTTGCTACTTCATTCTTTTGGGTTATAAGGGATCCATTTACCACAAGGTGGTTAATTGATGCAGATCCTTTTTTCCCTTTGATTTTACGAATAGCATTCCAAACTTTACTTGATGATACCTTAGAGTTTAAGTTTGAGCAAAAAGACCTCCAGGATGTTCTTTTAGAATGTTTTATGACAGTGCGACTCTTAGCGCGAAATCTGAAGAAAGTCAACTTCTTGCTAAGGGTCGGGCATCTGTAGAACCTGTGTAGACTTCTCTTTCGCTCAGATCGGGCTTCTTGGCATTCTTTATTAAACCATGGCACTTTAATGCGGTTGTTTGAAGATGTTTTTGGGATGTACTCAGTGGCAATGTCTTGTAGAGTGTTTGTAAAAATAGATGATGGGTCGTCACTTCCATCAAAGACAGTGTCTTCTGTGAGTTGGACAGAACATTCGGCAGTAAAAGACAGCCAGTTTGCCTTGTTCAGGTTCCATCTCTGGGGGGAAGCTTCTTCCAATCCATCTATTTGAGACATCAAGATAGGGAAATGATCGCTACCACATGTGTCATCATAGACTTTAAATTCAAAGTCTAGAACAAGAGAGGAGTCGCAAATAACTAGATCTAGTATGGACTTGCATCCTGTTGCTGGATGGAGATATGTTGGTACTCCATCGTTTAAAACGCATAGATTACGATTGTCTAAAAAATCTTCTAGAATTCGTCCTCTCGTACTTAGAGAGTTGCTGCCCCATAAAGGGGAATGAGCGTTAAAATCTCCCATTAAAACAAAGGGAGCTGGAAGCTGATCAATAAGATTTTCAAGATCGTGCTTCGTGTAACATTTTGATGGTGACAGATATACACTGCAGAGAGTGATGGTTTTATCTAATGTCACTCGTGCTGCGACGGCTTGAATGTTTGTACATAGGTTGATCTCACTACAAAGTACACTTTTCTTAATCAAAAGAGCAACTCCCCCAGACGTGTTATTGTCTGAATGGTTTCTAAAAACATTGTATCCAGATACATTAAAATCTTTGTTTGGTTTCAGCATTGTTTCCTGTAATGCTGTAGCAACAGGATGAAATTTGTGTAAAAGTAGACATAATTCTTCATAGTTAGCTTGGACCCCTCTACAATTCCATTGAATAAAATTGGCTATGTTTGTTTAGTTTTAAGAAGTTTCTGCCTCCATACCCTCTTCGTCGGATAAACTCCCAAAATGATTGTATAGTGTGATGGGATTTTTCTCCATTTTTGGGGTGCGAGGCGATCTTTGGGGCAGAGTAACTTTTCCCTTGTCCGGAGGTGTTCGTGGTGTGGATTGAGTAAGGTCCACTACCTCCACTACCTCGACGGCCCCCTTCCTGTGAGTTGCCCTGTGAACGGGCTTCTGGGTTGGGGTGGTGAAGCGAACCTCACCAGGAGACCCCATAGGGTCCTCAATTGGGGTGGTGAAGCGAACCTCACCAGGAGCCCCCACAGGGTCTCCAGTTGGGGCGGTGAAGCAAACCTCACCAGGAGACCCCATAGAGTCTCCAGTGGGGATAGCCCCACCTGTGCTTTCATCTGTCTGTGTACAAATACTTTTGTTTCTTGTGGGCTCTGTCCTTTTCAACATAGACGGGCCTGCCTGGACACCCACAGACCTATACGAAATACTGGTCTGGGTGGGTGTTGACTTTATTGCAGGTCTTTGACTGACTGCTGCCGCAAAACTTTTCTGGAAGGAAAAAACATTAGTTTTTTCAACCTCCTTCCTGGCGTCTGAGAAAGACATCTTTTTCTCCGTTTTTGTTTTTTGAATGGCCTGTTCAAACTTGTATTTTGGACATTCTCTGGAGGACGGGGAATGGTTTCCCTTACAGTTTGTGCAGGTGGGTGGTGATGTGCAGGGACCTTCGTGAGGATCTCCGCCACACCTCTCGCACACTGCCTTCTGTTTACATCCAGCCTTTGAATGTCCAAATCTTTGGCATTGGAAACATCTCATTGGTGATGGAATATACAAAGTCACTCTTATTTGAACACATCCCACTTTTATTTTCTCAGGGATGGTTGGGGTACAAAAAGTGACGAAAAGGGTGTTGGTGGGTACTCTGATATCGCCCTTCCTGATCAACACCCGGTACACATCAATGACACCTTGATCCTTTAGACCTTTTATTTCAGCCTCACTGAGGCCCTCCAGCTCTCGGCATCGGATGACTCCTTTGCTGGTGTTCAGGCCTCTGTGAGGACTGACCTTGACCGGTCTATCAACAAATTTCTGACCATTCAGACGGAGAAGACCATCTGATGCCTTTTTTGAAGGACATTCAATCAGTAGAGAACCATTACGAAGCCTCTTAATGTTGTCTATCGTTGATGATACTCCTGCAATAACCTTCTGTATCGCAAAAGGCGAAAGTTTGGAGATGGGCTGTGCCTCATCTGCTGTCTCAACAACAATGAAACGGGGCCAGGCCTCGCTGATGTTGTTCTTTGTTGCTCTGACTCGGACTTCATCGTCAGAGTCAGAGTCAACGCAGTATCTTCGTTTGTTTCCGTTTCGGGTGCTTGAAAAAAAAGAAGAAGAAGAGGTGGCCATGTTTGAGGCCTTTATCTTCGTCGCATCTGATCCCCACCCACCACGGAGCCCAACAAGGGGACGCTTAGGTGGAGCGGTTATCCAACTCCAGAGCGCCAAGGATACAGATGGATATACGCAGCGATAAGAGGAAACATATGGTATCAATCTGTAATAGGAGATTTAACTCTTTCCAAGCGGAAACGGGTTAGGTAACAACTTGGCATAATGTTCGTCAACTCTTTCCAAGCGGAAACGGGTTAGGTAACAACTTGGCATAGTGTTTGTCCCGACTACCGCCGCCCCCTCCTACCGCCGCTTGCTCCTTTAGCCAAAGGTCCGATGCAATATGCTCAAGACATATACCCAGACTTGACCAGCCGATTGATTGAAGCGGGTAAGCCTTTTTCAACCTCCTGTCTTAGATAAAGACTGGGCCAAAATGATGTGTTGGCGCTACAAAGTCGCAACTAAGTAAACCCCTCAATCATCAGGTCACCAGCCCAAACCGGTACAGGTCGCAGCGCACGGCAAACACGCTGGGTCTTAAGAAGACCACAGAGAAATAAAGATGTGGAAAAGAAGACTTTTGGGAAGTGAAATAAAGGTGACGGATCCAGTCAGGTAGAAATAAGACAAGAAAGGAATCAGAAAACTGCAGGGAATAGTAGGGAGAGTTTTTTGGAAGGAAATATAGGTGAAAGGACTGGTAAGGCAGAAATAAGACAAAAGAAGAGAAGTAAAGGAGTGGGGTAGCTTAGTGGAAACACTCCCGCCGCGAGAAGGCGGCCCCATGGGAGCGGAACCGACAAGGAATAAGATGAAAGTGTTTTTAAATTGATTTCGAAAAAAAAATTTGATAATAATTTTTATATATTTAATTTTCAGAGCTTGTTGTTATTCCAAATATAACATATTTATATGTTTTTGGAATCAGCAAATGATGGAGAATAAGATGAACGTAAATTTGGATCGTTTTATAAAAATTTTTTTTTTTTACAATTTTCAGATTTTTAATGACCAAAGTCATTAATTAATTTTTAAGCCACCAAGCTGAAATGCAATACCGAAGTCCGGGCTTCGTCGAAGATGACTTGACCAAAATTTCAACCAATTTGGTTGAAAAATGAGGGCGTGACAGTGCCGCCTCAACTTTCACGAAAAGCCGGATATGACGTACGTCATCAAAGACATTTATCAAAAAAATGAAAAGACGTTCGGGGATTTCATACCCAGGAACTCTCATGTCAAATTTCATAAAGATCGGTCCAGTAGTTTAGTCTGAATCGCTCTACACACACACACAGACACACGCACACACACACACGCACACACATACACCACGACCCTCGTCTCGATTCCCCCCTCTATGTTAAAACATTTAGTCAAAACTTGACTAAATGTAATTAACAGTACAGCGGGTTGTGCAGAATAAAAATAGAACATGCAGGCGAGTGGGTTGGCATGTGACGGCTTGTTGTGACAACTCGCTCATCATATCGGAACAGCGTTTACTTTACGCAGCTTGACTTCTTCCCGGCGAAGCGAGTATTCATCTAGTATTAAATATATTAAGACTATTGTTAAGGCTCACATGAATTTATAATTCCTGGTCACCCTATCGATAGTTGTTAGTATGGTCACCCTATTTTGGAATTTAAACCTATGGACAAGTCAACATACACACACAAACACACACACCACAAACACACACACATGAACATACACATACACACCAAAACACACTCTCTCAGTCACACACACACACACACACCAAAAACACACACACATAAACACAAACATACACAAACACACAAACACACACCCACACACACTCACACACGCGGAAACGTACGTGTCTTCTCTTCTTGTGTGCACTTGTGCTTGTGTGTGGTTTGATTGTGCGTTTGTATTTGTATGTCAAGGGGTGGGTGGTATATGTGCTGGCGTTATTGTTTGCATGTGTGTGTGTGTGTGTATCTTTGTGTGTGTGTGTGTGTGTGTGTGTGTGTGTGTGTGTGTGTGTGTGTGTGTGTGTGTGTGTGTGTGTGAGTGATTAATCAGCGGATCATCAAGACGTGTCATTTAAATGTTCAAATGTAAGTGAAATGCAAGTCAGTGCAGTTGATAAAATAATACTTCTACTTTACAAAACCTGTGTTATTGTTTGTGTTTTTCTGTAGGTTGTTCACGATGCGCTGAGGTCGAGAGACGAGCTACCAAATACATCAAGGTTGTCCCACTTAAAGATGATCTTGACGCATACCTGAAGAAGGAAACATCGGAGTTTCTGAAAAACGTCAATGCATGCATGAATACAGAAGGTGGAGGTACTCTCATCATACATGCGGAAATACCTCAGCAGCTGGAACAATTTGACCAAAAAGTCGATGACAAACTTCGGGAGCTTATTACAGATAACAGACAATTTTGTGATCATTTTGAAAGGTCCTTTTATAAAGATAAAAACCACGTTATGATCAGGGTAAAGCCCAGAGTCCCCCATTCAATGATAAGTACATTCCAGTCCCATACTAGAACATCGCTGAATAAAGGGCTAGCAAGTCAACGACAAGGTGAAATGCTTGAACTGATTCAAAAGATAGCAGAAGAAGAGCTTCCAGTGAACAGTTTGCCCCACACCTCTGCGGAGCTTCAGCGTCTCAAACAAGGAGAAGAAGTGCACATTTGCGTTGATGGAATTGAGCAATATATGCAGGAAAGCTTACGAGTACAGGCAAAGGGAAACAATAAACGTAAAACCTCCGATTTACCTTTTCCGTACCTTTCCGACAACGTATCCGAGGATGAATGGAAGGACCCGCAAGAAATTCAGGGGAACATATGTGCGTTTGCTTCTGTCCCGGGAGGAGGCAGCTGGTTTTCAGGTATAGGCGAAAAGAAAAACCCCGAAAGTCCATGCGCAACATTTTTTGTTGCACATGGTTATACAATCAGCGATGAACAACAAAAAGATATTAAACAAAAACTTGGCCGCCGCTTTCCAGAAAAATTGATTTGGGTTGGCCAACACGCTCCCTCAAACCCAGTGGAGGTACGTTTTCATGACGTGGACGAGGGACAAGACCTCCGCGTTGTAGAAGCGAAGGTGAAATATTTTCACGGCCTTTGTTTTAAGCGTAAACCAGAAGCATATTATTTTGAAGTAACTCAACCAGATCAAGTACCACAAATTAAATGTTATGAACTAGAGGAATGGTTGTCACTTCTCAGCAAGCAGGACCCACTGCAAAAGGAATTCTCTAGAATGCAAATGCGGATCGAACATCTGGAAAATCAAATACCGATGGTACAAGAGGAAATACCCGAATTGCAAGTAACAACAAGATGGCAAATGCAAGCTACGAGACTGCAAAATCAAATGACTAAATACCAACTTGACCTAGCCAATCTTCAAGAGAAATTAGCCAGCCTTAAAAAGCAAGTCCCCGTGCCCGCAGTGGATGTGGCCATTGGGCAGGAGCAAACACCAAGACTGCAAAAGCAAGTACCCATTTTTGAGGAGCCCATGGACACCTCATAGAATCAAAAGATTGCTCCAAGGAACACTGGATGCTGGCATAAGTTTGAGAGAAACACAACAGAAGTCGAACAAACAGTTCTTATTTCAGATTGTTTCATTTGTGTAACGTTCGAACCATTGAAAACAGAAAGAGACGGTACAGCTGTTGCAGTGTCATAGTGATAGAACATAATGTTTAAATATGACAACATTTCATGACGTCACCGTCTAATACGTGTTGTGTGTTCTTGATTGGTTGATCAGTATTGGAACACAAAATAATGATTTAGAAGGAAAGAAACATCAAATTTGCCCAGGTCACTAATACTTTAGTATGTGTGCTTGCTCGCTCTGCAAAGCTCATAGTTTTAACCTGTTGACGGGTGTGTCTTAGATTGTGGTAGAGGTGAAATGAAAGTATTTCTTTATTTAGTTTTTTGTTAACTATCAAACCCAAAAGTGGTATCTGCACAAGTTTCAATTGGAATTAGTATTATTCCACTTTTTTTGGACCGGGTAATACGTTAAAGAAACGTGAGTGCATCTGTTCATGCAACAAAGTTCTCTTCTTATCTTCTACAACAGAGGATAGATACTTCAACTCCCTCACGTTTACTGACGTGTTCATCGATGGTCCCTGTCAGATATTCCCATTTTTGAAAACCTTTCATTGTATTTGACTTGTATAACAGAGAGTATGCTAGAATCTGCTTGTGAAATTGTGCAAACCTCAAATCTTTAGAACGCAATGGACTGATGATTGTTACGATGGTAGAAATCAGAAATCATTTATGTTAAATGTCTGCTTGCACAGAAGGCTGTATGCCTGTGGACGTTCACTTCTTTGTGTACATATCACAACTCTAAACTAACATTACCAAAAGGTTAAAAAAAAAAAGCAAGAAGGTTTTTCCCAAACAACCCTGTCTAAGTGATTTATGTTCATTTTTGTAATTATGTTACGCTTTGGCGAATAATTCTAATTAGATGATCATGCTGAGAGATGAATTTCCTCCACAACTGTCTTTACCTGCTTGTAAAATATGCATTTTTACGATTTTTGTAGCATGTCAAAGTGACACGTTTGCCTGCAATCACGACTCGCTTGACCCTTACCCTGTATAACACAGTTTATGAACAGTTGAAAAAAGAAAACGATTAAATAATATGCACTACGTTTAGCCAGTAAAATATCCTCCACGACTCTGCCTTCCTTTTTGATGTACCTTATCTGGTTCACATGTTACGACAATTTGAAAATGACGAAAAATCACTTTCGCCGGGTACTGTACATATCAAGAAAAAAATACTTTCATCTCAAATATTTTCTTTGCTATTTTGTATCTGCACATATTACAGAACTGAACCATTTATTCAGTTATTGTGAATATTATGCACAAAACATTTAATGTCAAATGTTCAATTGTGTGTTAGGTGTTGTTATACTGTAAAGTTAAATTATTGATAACGTAATGCTTTTACGTGCTAAAAAAAACTATTCCCATGTAACGTTCTAACGTTCTATGTAATTTTAGAATACAAAGTTGTATCATGACTAAAGGGAAATAACTTTGAGTAAGATTTAAGCAATTTTGTTTTCTATTACAACTTTTACCTGTTAATGAAGTGTTACCCATGAACTAGTTATTGTGACAATCATTGCTATTTGCTATTATGTTGCTCAAATGTTTTTAATTGTGTTTTGTCTGGTTTATTTTGTTGTGTTTTGTCTGGTTTATTTTGTTGTGTTTTGCATGATTGTCTTGATTGTTTAGAAAGTTTTATTTGAAGTAATTGGCTTGTTTGTTTGCCAGTCTGTTCGGTTTTGTTTCATTGTTTGCGTGTTTGTCTGTTTGCTTCTGGGTGGATCGATATCAATTATTATCAAAAATGAAATTTCATCCAAAAATAAACTTCTCACCACGCGCGCGTGGCGATAAGCGGTTTAGGTAATTGGATGGGCCTTTCTGATTGGTTCGGAGCGAGGCGCTAGAACCAAACCACTGGTCAGCGACTTGCGCAGAGCTTAGCTAGCGTCACTTTGCAAGATTCCAGCAGCTCTAAAGGTCAGGTTTTTAGATTTGGTGACAAGTTTTTCCGCCGCCCATCCCTCCTCCATTTTATCAATGGAGGCATGTTTTGTTTTTTGCCTTGAAACTTGTTTCCACAGGGGTGTCGGTTTTGCTCTCGAGTCTGTTTTGTTTTGTTTTGCTAGTGGATGTACATAATAGTAAAAGGTTTTTTTAATGTCAGCGGGTAATGCTTTTTGTTGTTCTGGTTGTTACCATAGATTTTGCCCTTGGATGGGATTTAGACTGGTAGCGCTATGCTGGTCTTAACTGCTTGCTTGTTACTTGACCGTAACTTTTTTTCCTAGCTGCTGTATATGTGTTGGTTGAATTTTTCTGAAGTGCCTGGAAAGACAGTGTTTGGGGCTTCAGACCCAACAGTAGTGCAGGGGAGACAATCTCTCAGAAGGTCCCTGCAAGGCTATTTGATTGTCACTTTTTTCTGTTTCTGGTAAGATATGTTTTGAACATGTTGTTGACGAGTTTGCAGGGACGACAATGGACCCGCAGTGCCCGGCTGGGCTACTGGATAGTATCTTTCCCCTGTGTCTTGTATAGTTTCTTTTCCATGTGTCTTGTAATAGGCTTGTACATTGTTTATTTTTGATCCGCCAGCAGGGCAAGGGAGATAATCGGTCAGCAGTGCCCTGCTGGGCTATTCTCTAGTAACATTTCATATTTCTTGTTTTGCTTGTCAGTAGTGTAAATTGACCTTAGATTTTAGTTAGCCGTTTTCATAATAAGTCAATGGTGTATATTTGAGTTTTGATTTTGTTTTAACGTCTTAACGTTAAGTGTTTCATGGTTCATTGTAACTTTGAAAAATCGTCTGTATTTAGAACATTGTTTTTCACAAATCTGTAATAAATTGCTTTGTATAAACAGCTCGCATTGCTACGGTTGTCAATAGGAAGATCCATATCTGGCTGAAATGTTTTATTACCGCAGTACTACATCTTGAGCGGTGTATTGCGTTTTGTTTATTTTTTAATATTTTGATATGCAGGATCTTTGCTTGTTTGTATGATTCGTTAATGACATGTATATTGTTATTCAGTACTTGAACTATTATGACTTAAATGATTATCTGCATTTGAAGTTTTGTTTTTCTAAAACAGTTGTCTGTGACTTATCTGTATTTCTTAGAAGTTTAGACGAAATGTCTGCATGTTGACCACTGTTTTTGAAAAACAGTAGCTTTTAAGAATATAATTATTTGCCTGAAGAATAATTTAGTATGTCGTACTTCGAATTTAACACTTAACAAAGACACGCATATTTATAATACTTGGAAAGACTCACATCACACACACACACACACATTTACACACACGAAAAATAATACCTTGTTGGAAGTTAAGGGACTCAAACCATCCAAGCTTCCAAGCTTTCGCCGATGGGTCTAAGTTCAATAACTTGATTTCCGAGTTGACACATTTTAAAGGTCTTAGCATATTTCATACACGAAACAAAAAAAAGATTTTGTTTTAAAAATATTTTTGATTTAGTACATATCGATTGTTTAAGCTATGCGTGGGGTGCATGCGTGCTCATGCGTGTAAAAAAAAAGAGCAAGTACATGTATCTCTATGAGAGGCGTGAGAAGGAAACAACTGGCATAAAATGTCCTCAAAACAAGTTGTTTTCCTATTGATACAGTATTACTGTAGCATTGTATGATGCATTTTGCGTTTTAACGGTAAAGAGCACATGTACTAACAATTTATTAAGAAAACAAAAAGAGAATCATCTGATCATGTGTATAAACATGCTTTTCTTGGAATGTGTATGGGAGCATACGTTACCTTTTGCTTTTTAATTTTTTTGTGTGTGTTTGTTTTTTAAATTCTCTTCTGCTTACAATATGATTGTGTATCATTGTTTGTTTCATCAATTTGTTGTTGTATTTTGCTCATGTTGATTTTTTTGACAAAATCTTGAATTTACTCGAATTTTGTCTGAATGCAGATCAACAGTGTTTACAGACTATTAATTTGTTATCTCTATTCTATGTTTTGGGTTCATTTCTGTGTGTTTTAAAGATCACAGAGATAACGCATTCCTTTTTGCTCTTTGTTGTATTTACACCAGAAACGGTGTCTTTGCGCAGTAACAATGAGACATTTTAAGAATAACCCAGAAATTATTTCAGAAATTCTGTCAAAGTACAAACATTGCTTATTCAGGAAATGTATGTGCCCATGATATCCACCCACAAAAACACAATCTGATCATAAATAAGAAGAAATTGCTCTGTTGTTGCATGTAGAGGCCTTTTTTCTTATTTGTTTTCTTAACAACAATAATTAGTTTCTTACAGTGCCACTAACATGTTTTGTGCCCAAAGACAGTTTTAAATTAGTTTTTTGAACTATACATATATATAAAATATCAGAAGTTGTGAAAGAAACAATTGAAAATCAGCAGAGACTTTCTTCTGAGATTTGTTCAATATCTTAGCAGAGCAAAAGAGAAAGAGAAAAACGTGTCCCTTCACAAATAGCCCTATTGGGAAAATCAGACTTTAAAATCTTTGATGTTTTAATTTAAGAGAACAGCCATTTGCTGACAATGTATGCAGATTGCGAAAACAGAAGCATCAATTAAATCATAATAAAACAGGTGTTTTTTCCTGTAAATTTGTATGAGACTGTTGCCTCAAAAAGCTGTGATGTTTCGCTGGGCTTCTTTTGCCAATGTGACTGTCTACGAAAGTGGTTTTAAGTGAGCTATTATAGCACACAATACAGAACAGGGTTTTTAACGATTTTTAGTTCACTGGAGTGTGTTTTGAAGATCACGGAGATTGAAAAAAGTCAAAGATAGTTGTTTAATAGAATCATAAGACATCTTTATATTTCCACAACAAACGTTAGTGCAAGGTACAAGTCACATGGCACAATTACCCATATGGCCACATCACTTATTTACTTCTATGAACTGCATCTTTTCACCATTTCGTATGTAATGTTTTGAGAAAAAACCTTCGGAGATAAAATTGTATCTGATAACTCTTGAATGCATTTGTGTGCGTGTGTATGTGTGTGTGTGGGTGTGTGCGTGCGTGCGTGTGTGTGTGTGTGTGTGTATGTGAGTGTGTGCTTGTTTCAAACCTCAAATTCTCAGTATTCGTGTTAATTGAATGAGGAAAACAACTCCCAAACTTTAATAGAGGACCCATGCATAGGGGGCACAACACATCACATAATTATTATTCACATGACTCACCACATAAAATATACACAGTAAATGCCAACAAAAGTATTTACAAGTAATATGTAAATCTGTCAATTCAAAAATACATGGGAAACAGATATCTGTAAGTTTAATTATTATGCAAAATATATATATTAAATACATGCGCATTTACAGGTACAAACAGATATCTGTGAGTTTATTATGCAAAACAAATGTATCAAATGCATGCGTAATAACACATCTACTACAAAGATAGAAATCACTGTCTGTTCTCCAGAAGATGGATTATTTGCTTATTACACAGCCATGTTAATCATACAAATTGTTTGTTTGTTTTGCCTAGAAGCTGAGCCCCACCTTGTATTCCTTAGTAACTGTTTGTATCGCCTAGTAGTTGCGGTCTGCCTCGTATCGCTCAGTAACTGTTTGTATCGCCTATTAGCTGAGTTCCGCCTTGTATCGCTCAGTAACTGTTTTTATTCCCCCCTCTGCTTCTTTACCTCTGTAAACTTGTAGGGGTAGTTATTTTTCGATAATGACCCAGCAACCAAACAAATAACGACCCAGCAACAGCCTGAATCCTCGATAGTGCAATGGGTTGAGAAGCTGTTCTGTTTCGGTACTACTTTTTGCGACTGAAAAGTTCCGAACGCTCTAATGTACGAAGTATACATCTCTGGAGCAAACAATACAAACATACCGCATTTAAATTAACAACTACAGGCCTGAACACATGAATCTCCATATAAAATCCATGAGTTCGGTTGTTTTCTGAATCTAGATCAGACGTTCATCACAAGCAATTTCCCAAGGCAAGTAACTCATACTTTGTCTAGCGACAAGAGTAGTTCCCCTTCTTTTCACTCAGTTTCTTCGACAACAGACTGCAATCCGACGGTCAGTTTTCAACAATATTTCATTTAATAAACAGATCACACGCAACCAAATGCACACATCTCATCAATTTAAACAACATAAAGCGGTTTCATACACTATTTTCCCTAGGAAACTTAACTTCATACAGTTTTTAACGTTGGAACACGGGTGCAAAAGTTCGTCTGCTAGTCCCATTTGACGAAAGAACATAATCCTAACCGATACCAAAACATATACATAACACACAATATCTGCCTTTGCCGCCACAGCAGAATAACAGCATATCTATGTACTTGATTTTAGTCCAAAATAGGAAAACTGACAAGAAGTGTTAACAGAATGGAATGATTTGCACGGAACTATACAACCGCGCATTAATCGATCGCCTGCGCAGGTTGACTGGTTGAGTGAATAGGATTCGATCAAACTTTCGCAAAAAACCTCCTCTTTTCTTTGAATAACTGAAGAAAGGAGGAATAAAGAGGTTACACACCTCGTCTCAGTGATTATCAAAAATAATGGTCTCAGTTCGCGGTCATGAAAAAGCTCGCTAAAGCTCGCATTTTTCATGATCCGCTAACTTCGACCATTATTTTTGATAATCACTGAGACTCGGCATGTAACCTCTACGTATAATCTAGTAGCTGAGTCGCGCCTCGTATCGCTCAGTAACTGTTTGTATCGCCTAGTAGCTGAGTTCCGCCTCGTATCGCTCAGTAACTGTTTGTATAATCTAGTAACTGAGTCCCGATTCTTATCGCTCAGTAATTGTTTTGCCTAGTAGCTGGGATCCGCCTTGTTTCGCTCAGTAACTGTTTGTTTCGCCTACTGCCTAGTAGCTGAGTACCGCTTATACAACTCAGTAACTGTTCGTTTCGCCTAGCAGTTGAGTAGCTGAGTCTCGTCTATTATGTTCAGTAACTGTTTGCTTCGCCTAGAAGGGGTCTTCTAGTAGCTCATTCTTGTTTTGGGCCATCTAAATCCTGATTCCATCTTTGTGGTGCCTGCAAATGTTTTCTTCAGTCTAGTATCTGAGTCCCGCCTCGTATCGCTCATTAGTTTCTATCGCCTAGTGGCTTAGTCCTGCCTTGTATTCCTCAGTAACTGTTTGTATCGCCTATTAGCTGAGTCCAGATTTGTGCCGCTCATTATCTGTATAATCTAGTAGCTGAGTCCCGCCTTGTCTTACCCAGTAGTTGAGCCCCGCCTTGTATTGCTCAGTAACTGTTTGTATCGCCTAGTAGAAGAGTCCGGCCCGCCTTGTCTGGTCAAGCAGGGACCTATATTAGAGGGATAGGAAACTCCCCCGCCTCACGCAAAATGCGTGCCTACCGCGATGCGCAAGACGCGTCAGCTGACTAGTGCTAGAGGTCACAGACTCTGTGCATGGGAAATCGGTGCCGTCCAGTTTATTTCTGTTTACTGCGTTTTCACTTGGAATTCGACATCTCTTGTTCAAGGTGAGTGTTTATATTTATCAGGAGTCCAAGTTTTTGTTTTCTTTTTGTCATTCAACTAATATAGGTCTATGTGGCAACAGATTCCATTAGCATCATTTTTAAATCTGGGCGAACGCTTATGCTGTCTGCGCTCAAATGTGAGTGCAGAAAATTTTAAAGGACTAGGTGCCATAAAGCAATATTTCTGGAAACAAGCTTTTATCACCTGGCTAAACAATAAACACAAGATCAAAGAAATAAGCAGTAATGAACAGCAGATAAGTGTACGCAATCAAACCTTATGGAATAATACAATTAAGTAGATGTGCAACGCCAAGGCACTGCATACCCCAGCGAAAGACAAACCTCTCTCTCTCTCTCTCTCTCTCTCTCTCTCTCTCAAACACACACACACACACGAACACACACACACACACACACACACACACACACACCCAAGTTACACTCGTACACACGTACACACATACACACTCACTCACACGCACTCACTCACTCTCTCACACACACTTCACTGTACACACAAAACACACCACCATACGCACATATAGACAGACGGACATACACACCTTTACAAACAAACACACATACACACACACATACACTTACGCACACGCACAAACACAAACCAACCCACCCACTCTCTCTCTCTCTCTCTCTCTCTCTTTCTCTCTCTCTTTATCTCTTATACAAACAGACACACACCCACACAAACACACACACACACACACACACTCACACACATGTACATACGCACGCATGTACGCACGCACACACCCACAGACACAGACACACACACACATTGACTCACACACACAATACACACACTCATACGCACATACACGGTTGGCCCAGTGGTAAGGCGTCCGCCCCGTGATCGGGAGGTCGTGGGTTAGAACCCAGGCCGGGTCATACCTAAGACTTTAAAATTGGCAATCTAGTGGGTGCTCCGCCTGGCGGCTGGCATTATGGGGTTAGTGCATGCTAGGACTGGTTGGTCCGGTGTCAGAATAATGTGACTGGGTGAGACATGAAGCCTGTGCTGCGACTTCTGCCTTTTGTGTGGCGCACGTTATATCTCAAAGCAGCACCGCCCTGATAATTATGGAAACAAACAAACAAATACGCACATAGACAGACGGACACACACACCTTTACAAACAAACATATACACACTCATACACACACAAACATACACACAAACTCATGCACACACACATTCACACACACACACACACACACACACTCCGGTTGGTCCGGTGTCAGAATAATGTGACTGGGTGAGACATGAAGCCTGTGCTGCGACTTCTGTCTTGTGTGTGGCGCACGTTATATGTCAAAGCAGCACCGCCCTGATATGGCCCTTCGTGGTCGGCTGGGCGTTAAGCAAACAAACAAACAAACACCCACACACACACACACACACACACACACACACTGTACATACGCACGCACACACACACACACACACACACACACACACACACACACATTGACTGACACAAACCTCATACACACATAACACACACTTATACGCACATAGACCGGCACGGTTGGCCTAGTGGTAAGGCGTCCGCCCCGTGATCGGGAGGTCGTGGGTTCGAACCCCGGCCGGGTCATACCTAAGACTTTAAAATTGGCAATCTAGTGGCTGCTCCGCCTGGCGTCTGGCATTATGGGGTTAGTGCTAGGACTGGTTTGTCCGGTGTCAGAATAATGTGACTGGGTGAGACATGAAGCCTGTGCTGCGACTTCTGTCTTGTGTGTGGCGCACGTTATATGTCAAAGCAGCACCGCCCTGATATGGCCCTTCGTGGTCGGCTGGGCGTTGAGCAAACAAACAAACAAATACGCACATAGACAGTCGGACACACACACCTTTACAAACAAACACATATACACACTCATACACACACAAACATACACACAAACTCATGCACACACACATTCACACATACACACCCACACACACACACTCTCTCTCTCAAACACACACACACACACACACACACCCACCTAAAGTGTGGATGGTTACCTAAGAGGCGGCACTGGGTGCAGTGCCTTTCTAGTGCACTTGCACTACAACAGCACTGGGTGCAGTACTCGCTCCGGCATCGAAGAATTTTGCTCTAAAAAATGCACAAAATTTGACCTATTTCGTCGCCTATAGAGGACGGAAAGAATGTCATTTTGAACATTGTTATGACATTCTTTCCGTCAAAAAAGTCAATTTAACGGTGTTAAATGAAGCGACCATCCACAGAGGACGGAAAGAATGTCATTTTGAACATTGTTATGAGATTCTTTCCGTCAAAAAAGTCAATTTAACGGTGTTAAATAAAGCGACCATCCACACAATTAGGTTGCCATCCAGAGTTTAGGTTGCCATCCACGTGTGGATGGTTGCCTTATGGTGATTTAGGCAACCAAACCTGTGGAAAAATGGGTACACACCAAGTCACACACACACACACACACACTCACTCACACGCACTCACTCACTCTCTAACAAAAAATTTCATACACACAAAACACACACCCATACGCACATATGGACAGACGGACATGCACACCTTTACAAACAAACACACATACACGCACACACATACACTTATGCCCACACACACACTTACACACACACGAGTACAGACTCATGCACACGTGCGCACGCACACACACACACACACACACACAAATACACACACACCACTCACATACGAGTACAGACTCATGCACGCGTGCGCACACACGCACGCACACACACACACACACACACACACACACACACGCACGCACGCACACACTGTCACGAAGTGGTTTGCATGTGAATTTATTATGCGTGTTCTGCCCTTTTGCACTGTCTCTACCCTTTCACACCAAACACTTCAAAAACAGAACTTGGGAGGATGCAGGCTCATTATTTCCTCAACCAAAACAACATACTTCTTCACTTTAAATACATCAATACGAACAACTTTTCAACACACAGTTCGCACAATCTTCCGGCTTTCACTCAAGGCATGTAAATACATATTCTAACAATACTTTCTCAAATATAGATTAACGCACACAAGAAGGTACCAACAGACACTCACGAGTTCGTATCACGGCTCACTGCATGTCGCCAGTTCACTTACTTGTCTCGCTGAATCCTCGTAGAATAATGAATTCAGATGCCAACACACAGAGATGCTAACACACCCCTTTCGCTGAAGATGCCGACACACCTTTCACTGAAGATGCCAACACGCACCTTTCACTGAAGATGCCAACACACATCTCATGGACGATGCCCACACACACCTTCCAGGTTTCTCCCCGAGAAACCCTTCCGCCCGTAGCGGAAACAACCGTCGTCGGCTACGACCGGTCTCGATGAAGACTCCACTCGTCTAGTCATCTGCGCAGAGGTGGTCCCTTGCTTCCACCGTCGTCTAGCGCTTCTCTCGTGTAAGGTCCCTCCCTTATACGCCATGGAAATCCCTCATGGAAACTCCTAAAGAATTTAACCAAGTCTTAATACAACATTCTCTAAAACCATCTCTTCTTCCAAACGTTCATGTACCACTCATACATTCTCGTTCATTCCACGTTCACATTCCGTACAGATTCAATATCCAAACTAACACTTAATCAATGAATAACACTCCCCATACAAAGCATGACCGTCTTAAACATAACATAAATGCGTAGCAATTATGTTCAAGAAATTCCCCATGAAAAAACCGTGAAACAATTACATCAAGAATTCTCTCAACGCTTCACACTAAGATTGGGTGCACTTTATACACACTAACCTTTACGCTCCAGCTATGTATTCCAACGTCAATAATATACAACATAGTAAATCATTTACCTTAAGAGACCCGTCTCTTGAAAGAGTACTTGTTCCCAGAACAAGTTTGACACACGCTGAACAACCTTCCCGGTTGGAAATCTCACACGCTGTGACGTTATTTACCTCAGACCCGCTACATGTCTCAAACACAACTCACATCAAGCTAAGCCAGTTTTGCGTGCAACACCCGAAACACGTGAATAACGCCAGTCCGGTCAGCTACCCTCGCCTGTACAACATTTAGGGAGGTTAAAAACACGACGTGGTTTCACCTCACAAATATGCTACTCACATCTTTGTGACATCCCCCTTCCCGGGGAAAAAAGAAAATTCTTGAGTTTTCTTTTGATCAAAGCAACCTTCTTTTTCCACACATCCCATAAACCTGTGGTATGCTCTGATCTACGAATGACCTGGACAACATGTCTGTCAACGTATTCCTGTCTCATGCTATTGGATGAAGCTCGAATCCTAATTCTTGCCGTTAAAGACACCACCGCATCACATGTTTTGAAAATGTCTACCATCTTCCCACACACCTGTTCCATATCATCCAAAGGCTGGTCTACTTGTTTGTCAAACTCCTCAAGTAGCTGTGGTTTTTCTGCAAAGTGAACGTACATACTCACCCTGGTCGTACAGCCGTTGTCCGTTGCCCGTCTTCATCTGTCTGTACAAATCATTACCTTTGGATTTTTCTCGAACGCTATGAAGTGAAGAAACACCAAATGTTGCAAAATGTTGTATGACCCCAAGAGCTCAAAAAGGATACTTGAGAACCTTGACCTTACCTTAAGGTCAAGGTCACAGGGAGAATGAATGTGGTCGAAAAACTGCAAAATTTCACATTGTGCCAGTTTTCTGGAAAACAAATTAAAAACATCCCGCAGTGGGGCACTGCGGTTATGAAATTAAAGGTCCCTCCTGTTTTTGGAACCGCAGGAGTTTTCTAGTTTGCTGTTAGGTAGATTTTTGGTTCCTCTTTCCTGTCATGCTCTCTTTTTCTTCATGAATTCTTTTCTTTTTTCTGCCTTCTTGCTCATTCACCTGTATTTTTTCCAAAAATCTCTTCTCGCCGCTTGTCTCGCGATTCATGTATAGTTTAATCTGTTAGTGTTCTGATGTAAGTCCAGCAGTAGATAGGTTAAGCCTATTTTAACATACTGGAAACTGGTAATCTTCCAGTAGGTATTAATTTAGTTTTACTAAAGCCTGCTGGGACACAAGTAATGGGTTAGTGCATTTGTAAACAGGAATCGCTTGACAAGTGGCCCCCTTCATCCCCCCCTTCCTCGACCTGATATGGCTCTGCGTAGTCGGCTGGACGTTAAGCAACAAATAAACAAAAGTAAGTTTGCTAATTTTGAACAAAATCCGTCAAATAGTTTCCCAGATACAAGCCATTAAGTCGAGATACACATATACACAGACACACACACACACACACACACACATTAAAGTACAGACACACACACACACATTAAAGTTGACTGGACCTCCTTAGCTCTCACGGATATATGATGAAGTTCCACGTTATTGTTTTGACATTTGTCTGTCACATCAAACACTGACACCGCGACCATGCCGACACCAACACAGGAAATTAGGTAAAAACCACCCTACATAATGGCAAGTTGACCCACCATAATGACAAAAGCACCCAATATTATGACATGTTGACCCAACATAATGACAAAACCACCCAACATAATGACATAAGCACCCAACATCATGACAAAATCACCCAACACAATGACAAAACCACCCAACATAATGACAAAACCACCCAACAGTATGACATGACCACCCAACATAATGACAAGTTGACACAACATAATGACATAAGCACCCAACATCATGACAAAACCACCCAACATCATGACAAAACCACCCAACATCATGACCAGTTGACCACCCAACATCATGACAAAACCACCCAACATCATGACAGAACCACCCAAAGTCATGACAAGTTGACCCAACATAATGTTTTGTATCAACATAAGGCAGTTGAGGCGTTCCATATTCTGATGCTCAAATGGTGGATAGAACAGTACTGGCTGGCAATTGTCTGCTTAAAAAATGCTGTTGAACTGGCAGAGGAAAGATGTTTGACAGATGGGGTTGTTGCAGATGAAGTAGAAGCAGACAGGTCCATAGAAGCAGACAGGTTCGTTGCAGCGGATGAGCCATATCCTGACTTTGGCGGGACCAAATGTGAAGTTGATGCTGTTGATGTATAGAGTCCTGCAGCTTGCAGTTGAAAGTTGTCTGGACTGCTTCGTGGGTTGACTGCAGGCTCCGTTTGTGACGGCTGCTGTCCTTGACCCTTTGTGTCTGAAAAAATCACAATGAATTCAGACTGATTAAGCACCATGGATGCAGGTCTTCAATTTTGATGTTTTTTAAATATCTTTTCGACAAATGCGATGAAACCACTCTTGGCAAACATCACACTCAATCGTGAATTCACCCCGCAGATCAGGTTGACGGCAGACACAGTATACTTACTCCTCGTGAGTGTAGACAACACCGCCAGTTCGGCGATGACCTGAAAAAAGAGGAAAACTTATCTGGTCAACAGAGAGGCACTTCAGGAAGTGTTTCCACAGCTTTGGCTGGTTCCAGGCACAGCTTCCCGGATCCACGCCTGCACACAGAGAAAATGCATTAGAAATGGTGAGTCCTCATGCTTGACCAGACATCTGACACTTGACATCCTCCCATTCAACTGTGATCATCTTTGCATCAGTATGCAACAACCAAGCTAGCTGCTCCATGGTGACTTGCTTGGCTCAAATGTTGGAAGTCTCGGTAAACTGAGTCGTAGAACTTTACCTGCCCAGGCAAAGCACAGTGCATATTGCTGACAGTAATCCAGTGATTATCACTGAAGTGAAGAATCTGCACAAATTTGCCAGTGGGTGTTCCAACATAAAAATTCTGTCCTGGTGAAAACACACAGCATCTCTGCAAGCCATTAACACTTGAAAATTTCTCCTGCAACAAAGCAGAATAATGATCAATTTTGGTATCTGTCAAACAGTGTTCCTTTTGCAGGCGTGCCTTCATGCTGACAATCTCTCTGGGTTATTTGCAGGCCGTTTTGGTCTGCAAGGGCTCAGCTGTTCGATGACAACGTCATCATGCTCTGCAAGTGAGAAAATCTCATTGTTAGTATGCGCAGATGACACAGGTTCTGCGACAGACATCTCATCGTTAGTATCCACATGCCACTGCTCGGTCATCACTGGCTCTGCAACAAAAGAAGTTTCATCGTTGGTCCTCGTTGGTCCTCTTTTGGCTTTGTTCAAACAGAGTTTGTTTTTTCGTCCATTGACATTTGAGGGATGTCGACTTACCGAAGCTGTACCTGCAGGTTCATCAGAAGGCACAGGTATCTCCAATGGTTGGCTGTGGATGGAGTCCCTTCCCCTGACGGGCTTCAACTGGCAGTACGCCACTCGCACTTTCAAGGGGTCCGTGCCCCCCTCCTTCATTAGCTGCACTGTCTGCCGCGAGTCGATATCCAGAATTCTGAAACAAGATCATGATTCAGAAAATAGAGACAAACACTTATAACGGGCACACCAGTCCAGAAAGTTAAAAGAGTTCCCTTTAAACGCAAGTCTTGCTATTTTGAGCTGACAGGCAACACAGGATAATCCATATCTGTGGAGAGCATGCAGAAAAGGATTAGGCCACCAGGCCTTACTGACAATTTTTTCTTGAAAGACCTGGCCATTCCTGCTTCTCAGCATATCATATACCCCCCGCGGGTTAGGGGGAAGAATTTACCCGATGCTCCCCAGCATGTTGTAAGAGGCGACTAACGGATTCTGTTTCTCCTTTTACCCTTGTTTAAGTGTTTCTTGTATAGAATAAAGTCAATGTTTGTAAAGATTTTAGTCAAGCAGTATGTAAGAAATGTTAAGTCCTTTGTACTGGAAACTTGCATTCTCCCAGTAAGGTAAGGCCAAAAAAAAAATAGGTCTGTTTACGGTAACCCGACCGACCCTAGTTTTTTCGCGCGACCCTAGACTTTTTTTTGGCATTTGGGAAAAAAAACCCCCGACCTACCGACCCTATTTTTTTGGCCTATGTTACCGTAAACAGACCTTTTTTTTTTTGCCTAATATATTGTACTACGTTGCAAGCCCCTGGAGCAATTTTTTGATTAGTGCTTTTGTGAACAAGAAACAACAAGTGGCTCTATCCCATCTCCCCCCCCCCTTTCCCCGTCGCGATATAACCTTCGTGGTTGAAAACGACGTTAAACACCAAATAAAGAAAGAAAGAAAGAAAGCATATCATATATTTGAGAAACAATCGCTCACCTGCAAGGTCCCATCCACAAGGGATTCATGGCACCCCCCTTTCGGCCTGCGTCTCGCATATTGCTCTTCAGCACCAGTTGACCCACTTCAAGATCAAAAGACTTGATGCCCTTGGCAGCCCTCCTTTTAAAGAGCTCTTGCTGTTTTTGGTGCGCACGGGCCTGGTTTTCCTTCACCTTTTGTTCAATAAAAAGACAAATTAAAACTTCATTATACAAGAACAGCAAATGCTCACACATTAATAGCCTATGTTACCCCCGCCCCTCCCTGAACCACCTTACCCCATAGAAGAAGCCATCAGAGGGACATATGACCGGACACATGAATCTTAATTCTGACCAATTACTCAGGTGACAAAAAGTATGCCAGAGCTGTACCAGGACCACTGCTGCGTTGAACTGTATGTTTTGGGACATGTTTGTAATAGAAAATACTACATGGAAACACACCTTTTGATAGCACATATCTGTGTGAATCTCCATAATGCCAACCCTGGCACGAATGCTTGGTTCGACCATCTGCGTTGGCTCAGACGTGGCAGCAGTTGGTCGAGAACTGAGCGTTGTCGCGGGCGTGGCAGCAGTTGGTCGAGAACTGAGCGTTGTCGCGGGCGTGGCAGCAGTTGGTCGAGAACTGAGCGTTGTCGCGGGCGTGGCAGCAGTTGGTCGAGAACTGAGCGTTGTCGCGGGCGTGGCAGCAGTTGGTCGAGAACTGAGCGTTGTCACGGTCGTGGCAGCAGTTGGTCGAGAACTGAACGTTGTCGCAGGCGTGGCAGCAGTTGGTCGAGAACTGAACGTTGTCGCAGGCGTGGCAGCAGTTGGTCGAGAACTGAACGTTGTCGCAGGCGTGGCAGCAGTTGGTCGAGAACTGAACGTTGTCGCAGGCGTGGCAGCAGTTGGTACAGAACTGAGCGTTGGCACAGGCGTGGCAGCAGTTGGTCGAGAACTGAGCGTTGTCGCGGGCGTAGCAGCAGTTGGTCGAGAACTGAGCGTTGGCGCGGGCGTGGCAGCAGTTGGTACAGAACTGAGCGTTGGCACAGGCGTGGCAGCAGTTGGTACAGAACTGAGCGTTGGCGCAGGCGTGGCAGCAGTTGGTACAGAACTGAGCGTTGGCGCAGGCGTGGCAGCAGTTGGTACAGAACTGAGCGTTGGCACAGACGTGGCAGCAGTTGGTACAGAACTGAGCGTTGGCACAGGCGTGGCAGCAGTTGGTACAGAACTGAGCGTTGGCGCAGGCGTGGCAGCAGTTGGTACGGAACTGAGCGTTGGCGCAGGCGTGGCAGCAGTTGGTACAGAACTGAGCGTTGGCGCAGGCGTGGCAGCAGTTGGTACGGAACTGAGCGTTGGCGCAGGCGTGGCACGGAACTGAGCGTTGGCGCAGGCGTGGCAGCAGTTGGTACGGAACTGAGCGTTGGCGCAGGCGTGGCAGCAGTTGGTACAGAACTGAGCGTTGGCGCAGGCGTGGCAGCAGTTGGTACGGAACTGAGCGTTGGCGCAGGCGTGGCAGCAGTTGGTACAGAACTGAGCGTTGGCAGAGATAATATTTTGCGGAAGAATGCCGAACAAGTGTTGTGTAACTGCAACAAAGCAAAGGGATTTGCACTTCCTGAACATGAGGACCCACACAAAACATTTGTCCCTGAACTTGAAAAAAATAGTCGTGATTTTGCTTCAGCTGGAACCCACCATCTTAACCCACACACAAGTATGGCACAGGTAGTAATGAAATGTTTTGAACGCATCCTTCTGCCTCGTCTTCTCAACTGCACACAACCTTTCATGGACCCTTCTCAGTTTGCCTACAAGAAAAACAGAGGCACAGATGACGCCACACTCACACTTCTGCAACAAGCATATAGTCACTTAGAAAAACCTGGTTCCTTCGTCCGTATTCTATTTATAGACTTTTCATCTGCTTTCAACACAATACAACCTCACCTGCTTGTTCAAAAACTGCTTTCTTACAACGTCACTCCCAGACTCGTCCTTTGGATCACACAGTTTCTAGTGAACAGAACCCAGTCCGTCCGTTTCCATAGCGCACTTTCATCCATAGTTAGTACTTCTACTGGAGCCCCTCAGGGCACAGTATTGTCTCCAGTTCTGTTCACATTATACACTAACGATTGTCAAGGCACTGTTACGACCCCTCTTGTGGCATCGGTCTCGAATAGCAGCTAGCATCTGCTGAAGAGACATTAAACCCCAAAAACCAACCCCTCTTGTGAAATATTCTGACGATTCTGCCCTTGAAGACCTGTCTGACTCTGATTCTGTTTATTTTTCTAAAGTTCAAAATTTCAGCTCCTGGTGTAAAGATAACTATTTAGCCCTAAATGTGACAAAAACAAAAGAGCTAGTTATTGACTTTCGCAAAAACCCAGCTACAGTTTCAGATTTTTACATAGATGGTGTGAAAGTTGAGCGAGTGACTGAATACAAATATCTCGGTACAGTCATTGACAACAAACTAAATTTCTCCTCAAACACTAAAGCTATCCACAAGAAGTGTCAGTCAAGAATCTACTGCTTACAAAAGCTCAGAAGTCTGAACATCAACAGCCGCATCCTCCAAACATTCTATACTTCATTCATTGAATCCATTCTCACTTTCTCTTTCATCTGCTGGTATGGAGGTCTGTGTGTGAAGAGTAAGAATGTGCTTGGGCGGGTGGTGAACACATGTGGTAAGATTGTGGGGGTGAGACAGGAAGGACTGACTGTGCTGTATGAACGACGTGTGGTGCGAAAGGCCCGCTGCATCATCCAGGATAGTAGTCATGTGCTCGCTCACCACTTTGAGGTCCTGCCCTCAGGACGTCGCCTCCGCACTCCCAGATTCCGCACGCTCAGAACTAAGAACAGTTTTATTATTTGGTCATGCGGCTTTCACCTGCACCCAAGAGGTGGTGTGTCGTTCATGTCACAACTCGGGCCACAAGGTTGGCGACCCCCTCTGTCCCCTTCCCCGGGACCCCCCGCCGGCTCATACCGGCCCTTCTTCCTTCAACCCTCCCTCGTCTGCCCCCCCTCCCCCCCCTCCTCAGGCTCCTCCCCCTCCCCCTCCACCTCCCCCCCCATTCTGCTGCTGTGCTGGGGACCCAGAACGCCGGTACGTCTGTGCCCACCTGGCCTCTGTTCAGTAACACCATGCCCCCACCTGTTACTCCCTCTACACCCCCCTCCACACCGGCCAGACGCGCAAGGAACTCACTTAAACAATCATTTCTTTCGCAAGTCAGATCACGCTCATGTCCCCCAAACAAGCGTCAGCACCCCTCACCAGAGACAGACATGGAATCGTCCAAGTCCGCCCGCGTTGAGACAGGAGGGGAATCCCCTCCTCTGAGTGGGGCGACACGGATCGCACATGAGACCGAGAACGAGACGACCGACACGGACAACCAAGCAGTGAGGAGACCGAGACCTGATTTTGTCTCATCCATGGTTACTTGCGGTTAACGGACTGGCCTGCCCCACGGACTTACGAGTACTCACACCGATTTTACCATATATGTAACTTTTGATTGATTAATATGAATTAATATGGATACTATCAAAATATGTTCTGTTAACATACACGGATTGAGAAATGCGATAAAAAGAAAAACGTTTTTCAATAACAAAAAGAAAGAAAAAACAGATATAATATGCGTACAAGAGTCTTATATTACTGACGACGTTAAGGAACTATGGGAAAAAGAATGGGGAGGGAAGATGTTTTATTCCACTGTCTCCAACCACAGTATGGGTCAGCTAGTTTTAGTGAATAAGAACTTTCAACATGATGTAAAATGTGTGTTTAAAACAGACCGAATGTTAGGTGTAGAAATTCAGATAGATGATAAGAAACTGTATGTAATCAATGTGTATTCCCCAACAATAGTGAATGAGAAAGAACCTTTTCTTAAAAAATTAAGTACCCACATTGAAACGATTGAAACAGATGACATTGTATGTGGAGATTTCAATTGTGTTCTGTCAAATTCACTTGATGTAATTTGTGGTGATGATCATGCACAGAAAGCTATAGACAATTTTAAACGTTTTTTGAGTGACTGTCAGCTGGATGATATGTGGAGACTCTTTAACCCAGATTGCAAAGAATTTACGTGGAGTCGCAAGAACCCTTTTATAGCAAGAAGACTTGATTACATTTTAGCCTCTAGTGGAGTGGTCGACCACGCCAGCGATTGTATTATACAGTCAGTGGCTCATTCAGATCACCGACAGGTCATCTTGACCTACAAAGTAACGCACGTGTTGCGTGGTCCATCATACTGGAAGTTTAATGATAGCCTACTGCACGATAAAGCATTAGTTGACAACATCAATATATTTCTTAAAAAATATGAAGAAGAATCAAGTAATGAAGATGCACAAATAAGATGGGATATATGTAAAATAAAAATAAGAGAGATGTGTATATCGTATTCTAGAGAAAAGAAAACTCTCAGTATAAACAAACACACCCTTTTACAACAGCAGTTAAATGAAACGGACAGACTTCTGGCTCTGGACCCCAGTAACGCCAGACTGGTGACTAAGCGAGAGCACATCAAGCAGGAGCTAGAACTATTTACAATACAAGAAGCTAAAGGGGCACAAATTAGATCTAGGATAAAATTCATTGAGGAGGGTGAGAAAAACACGCGTTATTTCCTTAACTTGGAGAAAGCTCACGCAAAAAATAAGATACTAGATAGAATAGAAATAACAGAGAATGAATTTATTACAAGTCAGTCTGAAATATTAAAGGAACAAACCCGCTTCTTTACTAACAGATACACTAAAAACACCAATTTTAATAACTTTCTTGGGGACGAATTTTTAAAAAACACTGACATCCCAAAATTATCAGAGGAGCAAAAGGGCAGTATTGATCAAGAAATTACAGAAAAAGAACTCCTTATTGCACTTAAGGGAATGCAAAGTAATTCTGCTCCAGGATTGGATGGAATAACAACCAATTTCATAAAGTTCTTTTGGAGTAATATAAACAAAATGTTATTATCCTCTTTTTGGTCAGCCTTTGAAAAAGGGGAACTATCTGTATCCCAGAAGCGAGCTGCAATCACACTGATACATAAAGGAAAGGGGTTGAAACGAGAGCACCTAAATAACTGGCGTCCTATATCTGTAACGAACACCGACTATAAACTATTAGCGAAATGCCTTGCAAACAGATTAAATCAAGTCGTCAATTACTTAATAAGTGAAGATCAAGTTGGGTTTTTAAAAAAAAGAAATTCCAGCACTGTTATTAGAATGATTGATGACGTCATTGAATATATGAATAACAGTAATCAACCAGGTATTTTAATGGCGCTAGACTACAGAGCTGCTTTTGACACGATATCTAAAGAATATATGCTCTGGGCGTTCCAAAAGTTCGGATTTGGTGAACATTTTATTAGGTGGGTCGATACTTTAACAAAAAAATACAGAGAGTAGTATTAATTACATGGGATGGATATCGAGTCCATTCCCATGTGATTCCCGCAGTGGGGCACTGCGGTTATGAAATTAAAGGCCCCTCCTGTTTTTGGAACCACAGGAGCTTTCTAGTTTGCTGTTAGGTATATTTTTGGTTCCTCTTTCCTGTCATGCTCTTTTTCTTCATGAATTCTTTTCTTTTTTCTGCCTTCTTGCTCATTCACCTGTATTTTTTCCAAAAATCTCTTCTCTTGCCGCTTGTCTCGCGATTCATGTATAGTTTAATCTGTTAGTGTTCTGATGTAAGTCCAGCAGTAGATAGGTTAAGCCTATTTTAACATACTGGAAACTGGTAATCTTCCAGTAGGTATTAATTTAGTTTTACTAAAGCCTGCTGGGACACAAGTAATGGGTTAGTGCATTTGTAAACAGGAATCGCTTGACAAGTGGCCCCCTTCATCCCCCCCTTCCTCGTCCTGATATGGCTCTGCGTAGTCGGCTGGACGTTAAGCAACAAATAAACAAACAAACAAAAAATTCCCATGTGATGCTGGAATAAGACAAGGATGTCCATTTTCACCATTAGCCTTTGTTCTGGCCCTCGAAGTGTTAGCAATCAAAATCCGTGCAGATCAAGATGTTAAAGGGATTAAACTGCCAAGGAATTCTGATAGACATGGTGAAATTCTTAAACTACTTATGTATGCTGACGACATTAGTTTCTTCCTACAAGATGAGAAAGACCTAAGAAACGTATTACATCTAATAACTCAGTTTTCAAAATTTTCAGGGTTAGCAATGAATGATCAAAAGACAGAAGCAATGTGGCTTGGTATAAATAAATTTTCTGCTGACCGACCATGTAATATTATTTGGAAAAAACAAATCAAAATCTTAGGTATTCATTTCGACAACTCTGTCCCAGCCTCCAACATAGAAGAAAACTGGGAACCTAAACTACATAAAGTAAATTCATTAATAGCAACATGGTCGAAAAGAAACCTAAGTATAATGGGGAAAATTTGTATAGTCAAAACATTAATGTTGTCACAGTTTACTTACGCACTGCAATCTCTATGTGCCACAGAAAACTTCCTCAATAAGCTAAATTCATCTCTATTCCGATTTATCTGGAAGAAAAAATATTCAAACAAAAGAGCTTATGAAAAAGTTAATAGAAAAGTAATGTGCCAAGAGACAAATCTTGGAGGTCTGAAAATGATTAATGTCAAAGATGTACAAACATCATTTCTAATTTCATGGATTATGAGGCTGCTGGACGGAAGTAACGCAAAGTGGCAACAGATTCCATTGGCATCCTTTTTAAATCTGGGCGAACGCTTATGCTGTCTGCGCTCAAATGTGAGTGCAGAAAATTTTAAAGGACTAGGTGCCATAAAGCAATATTTCTGGAAACAAGCTTTTATCACCTGGCTAAACAATAAACACAAGATCAAAGAAATAAGCAGTAATGAACAGCAGATAAGTGTACGCAATCAAACCTTATGGAATAATACAAATATAAGGTACAGGAAGCAAACGCTATACATGAATGACTGGATAAAGGCTAAAATATGCGTTGTTAAAGATGTTTTTAACGATAACGACATGTGCTCTTTTGAGGAAATATGTGAACTAACTGGATATAAACAGTCTCGCCTATTTGAATATAATGCAATACAAACTGCCATTAAAGCTCTATTATTGCGTGATACGGGTCAGGCCCGTTCTGATCATATGCCATTTATACAATTATCTCCACGCCAAATTCGCCTAAAGATGTTAAATTATGAGATAAAGGAGCCAAGCTCAGCTGGATTTTGGTCGAACAAATTAAATATTACATTAGAAGATAAACACTGGAAATTAGCTAACGAATGCTCGACAGAAACCCGTCTTCGTCTATTGCATTGGAAAATTTTACACAATATATATCCCACCAATATTTTGCTACATAAGATGGGAATTCGTCAAACAAATCTCTGTTAGTATTGTAACGAAACCGACTTCATCGAGCACTTTTTTTGGCAGTGTAGAGCAGTGCAACCCATATGGCAGGAATGTCAAGGGTACATATTTAAATATACAGGCAAAAATATAAAGTTAAGCTGCGAAGAGGCTCTTTTTGGGTATTTCACACGTGATATCCCCAGAGAGAAAACCTTCATAATTAATCACCTTATATTGATATCGAAAATGTGCGTAAGCCAGTTTAAGTACGGAAATCCAAAAACTAACATGAAGATCTTATTTCAGAACCAAGCTCGACTTCGAAATCTCTAGTAAAATTGAACTGTGTATAAGAATATAGATAACTAGTAGTATTGTGCTGTTAATGTAAAGTTATTTATATATGCGCTGTATGATGTTGTGCTGAAAACTAGTACTGTAATTGGATTAATTAACTTGTTATGTATTGTCCCGCTGAAAATGTATTATATAACAGAATTATGGGAACAACAACAACAACAGCACACACACACACACACACGCACACACACACACACATATGCACATACACGCAAACATTAGTTAAATTGTTGTTGAATTAAAAAGTAATTTAATGGAAATGTAACCTGTAATGTAAAAGAAAACAAAATTAAAATCTCATTAAAAAAAAAAAAAGACCAATGAAGAAGGATATGCTCACCGCCCAAAAAGAAAGAAAGAAAGAAAAAAGACGAAAGAGGCAAAAAAGATGGGTTGAAGCAGCCTTGCATGCAACTGAGGTCAAAAAAAAAAAAAAAAAAAAAAAAAAAAAAATATAGGTCTATGGGTCAAGACACACACACACACACACACACACACACACACACACACTCACACACACACCACCACCACCCTCGTTTCGACCCCCCCTCTATGTTAAAGTATTTAGTCAAAACTTGACTAAATGTAAAAATACTTGAAGCTCAGCCTTCACATACGAACGAAAGAAAACAAGAAGGGCAAAGCCCATACGACTCACATGCTTGACCTTTACATGACCTTGACCTTCAGCTAAACCTAGCAATGATATCATACACTAAGAACTGCTTTACACATTTTTCCTACCAAAATACATGTGACCTTGACCTTGGGTCGAGGTCATCCAAGGTCATGCAACACAAAGCTGTTAATTCAAGACATAGGAAGTACAATGGTGCTTATTGGCTCTTTCTACCATGAGATATGGTCACTTTTAGTGGTTCACTACCTTATTTTGGTCACATTTCATAAGGGTCAAAGTGACCTTGACCTTGATCATATGTGACCAAATGTGTCTCATGATGAAAGCATAACATGTGCCCCACATAATTTTTAAGTTTGAAACAGTTATCTTCCATAGTTCAGGGTCAAGGTCACTTCAAAATATGTATACAATCCAACTTTGAAGAGCTACTGTGACCTTGACCTTAAAGCAAGGTAAACCAAACTGGTATCAAATGATGGGGCTTATTTTGCCCTATATATCATATATAGGTGAGGTATTCAATCTCAAAAACTTTAGAGAAAATGGGAAAAATGTGAAAAATAGCTGTTTTTTAGACAACATTTATGGCCCCTGCGACCTTGACCTTGAAGCAAGGTCAAGATGCTATGTATGTTTTTTGGGGCCTTGTCATCATACACCATCTTGCCAAATTTGGTACTGATAGACTGAATAGTGTCCAAGAAATATCCAACGTTAAAGTTTTCCGGACGGACGTCCGGACGGACGGACGGACGGACGACTCGGGTGAGTACATAGACTCACTTTTGCTTCGCATGTGAGTCAAAAATTAAATCGATGATAGGGTGCTATAATAGCTTAGGTTGAAGTACAAACAATAGTTTTGTAATGATGTCATTTTAGAGAAAGCAGAGACGATTTTGTGCAGACACTCACCACTCGTGTTGACAATTTCTGTCTGCGGTGAACAGCCTGCAGAGCCTGCGGTTATCCGCGGGTACAGCCAAGGTTCCGGGGTGATGTTGATACAGCATCTCAAGCTATAAATATAACATTACAGGCTATGTTGATACTGCACCACAAGCTATGTTGATACGGCACACGGCTATGTTAACAAAGCACCACAGGTTATGTCAATACAGCATCACAGGCTATGTTCAAACAATATCGAAGGCTATGTTGTTACAGCTCCACAGGGCTATGTTCAAACAGCATCACAGGCTATGTTGATACAGCATCACAGGCTATGTTCAAACAGCATCACAGGCTATGTTGATACAGCATCACAGGCTATGTTCAAACAGCATCACAGGCTATGTTCAAACAGCATCATAGGCTATGTTGATACAGCATCACAGGCTATGTTGATACAGCATCACAGGCTATGTTCAAACAGCATCATAGGCTATGTTGAAACAGCATCACAGGCTATGGTGATACAGCATCACAGGCTATGTTGATACAGCATCACAGGCTATGTTCAAACAGCATCACAGCCTATGTTCAAACAGCATCACAGGCTATGTTGATACAGCATCACAGGCTATGTTCAAACAGCATCACAGGCTATGTTCAAACAGCATCACAGCCTATGTTCAAACAGCATCATAGGCTATGTTGATACAGCATCACAGGCTATGTTGATACAGCATCACAGGCTATGTTCAAACAGCATCACAGCCTATGTTCAAACAGCATCATAGGCTATGTTGATACAGCATCACAGGCTATGTTGATACAGCATCACAGCCTATGTTGATACAGCATCACAGGCTATGTACAAATGGCACCACAGGCTATGTTGATACAGCACCACAGGCTATGTTGATTCTTTCTTTATTTGGTGTTTAACGTCGTTTTCAACCACGAAGGGTTATATCGCGACGGGGCTATGTTGATACAGCATCACCGGCTATATTGATACAGCACCACAGGTTATGTTCAAATGGCATCTCAAGCTATGTTGATACAGCATCACCGGCTATGTTGATACAGCTCGACAGGCTATGTTGATACAGCTCCACAGGCTATGTTACAGCATCACAGGCTATGTTGATACAGCATCACAGGCTATATTGATACAGCATCACAGGCTATGTTGATACAGCTCCACAGGCAATGTTGATACAGCATCACAGGCTATATTGATACAGCACCAAAGGCTATATTGATACAGCACCACAGGCTATGTTGATACAGCTCCACAGGCAATGTTGATACAGCATCACAGGCTATGTTGATACAGCATCACAGGCTATGTTGATACAGCATCACAGGCTATGTTGATACAGCATCACAGGCTATGTTGATACAGCATCACAGGCTATGTTGATACAGCATCACGGCCTATGATGATACAGCATCACTGGCTATGTTGATACAGCATCACTGGCTATTTTGATACAGCATCACAGGCTATGTTGAAACAGCTCCACAGGCTATATTGATGCAGAAACGCTATGTTGATAAGTTAGAGCACGCTCCGAGTTGACAATAAAAATCCCTTTAAATTTGGGTACCTACAAGGAGGGACGTGACGACGTGACTTGGATGACTTTGCCTTAATTGGTACTTCTTTTCATCGGTCGTCAAACAAGATCCGGATAGATGCAGAAGAAGGCCCACTCTGTCATACATAATGAAGCAACACGAATTCAGAGCGTTTCACAATTTGGTTCAAAAACTTTCAGTGCAGGTTTGCAGGTCTTAAAAACTGTTTGTTACACTTTCTACCTTACACCTACTGTCACTTACAGTAGTTGAGTATGTAGTATAAAGTGTGTCTAGTTTGTTCGAGTGTTTTTAGTCGGTGCTGTTACGCTTCTGTCAAGTTGTAGAACCAGAATAGCTAATATCTTCAAACACACAATACCCCCTTCCACAAACAGAAAACTACATCTCCCATCAGAGAGAAAGTGAATTTAGCAAGTTAAAGTACCCGAAAACCAGAGCAATCATTGGATTTTACAGAGTTTTTTGTAACGAAGCCCAAGAATCCCAAAGACAAAGTGCCTACCTGGACAAACTATGATAGAATGTTTGTAGTTCAAATTGAAACCGACAAAAATGATTTAAGATCTGCTATGCAGTTATTGTGACCGAGTTTGTTTTTCCGTTGCTTGTTTTTTATCAGTGCGAATGTACGTGTCTGCGTTTGTGCAGAAGTTGTACGGCGGAACAGGGCAAGTTAGTTAGTTGTTGCTTTTTGGGTCCAGCGGACCATATAGGCCAAATCAGGACCCCAGAAGTTTAACATTACACATATTTAAGTTAAACCAATTTTACTGAACAAAATTAGGAAAGTAACTCGAAGGAAACATAAAAGCTAAATCGAAACCCAACGTGTCAAGGATTTTTAAAATTAAAATCTTAAAATAAAGGCCAGACTCCTTTAAAAATCCAAAGAGAGCTGCAGAGCTGACCTCCGTAAAAATATGTTTCAAGCTAGAGGTGTGAGGAGCGTATGGGCTGCAAGACACAGACATGCGGTCTGTTTGTTCCCAAGAACCACTCCTTTCTTGGAAGTACACCAGACAGAATTGTGAGCGAGACCATTCTTTTAGAGGTGAAGTGTCCCTACACTGCCAGAGACAAGATGGTGCCAGTGCAGACTGTGCCATACTTGTGTGTGGGGATGGTGGGTTCCAGCTGAAGCAAAATCACGACTATTTTTTCAAGTTCAGGGACAAATGTTTTGTGTGGGTCCTCATGTTCAGGAAGTGCAAATCCCTTTGCTTTGTTGCAGTTCACTACACAACACTTGTTCGGCATTCTTCCGCAAAATATTATCTCTGCCAACGCTCAGTTCCGTACCAACTGCTGCCACGCCTGCGCCAACGCTCAGTTCCGTACCAACTGCTGCCACGCCTGTGCCAACGCTCAGTTCTCGACCAACTGCTGCCACGCCTGCGCCAACGCTCAGTTCTGTACCAACTGCTGCCACGCCTGCGCCAACGCTCAGTTCTGTACCAACTGCTGCCACGCCTGTGCCAACGCTCAGTTCTGTACCAACTGCTGCCACGCCTGCGCCAACGCTCAGTTCTCGACCAACTGCTGCTACGCCCGCGACAACGCTCAGTTCTCGACCAACTGCTGCCACGCCTGTGCCAACGCTCAGTTCTCGACCAACTGCTGCCACGCCTGCGACAACGTTCAGTTCTCGACCAACTGCTGCCACGCCCGCGACAACGCTCAGTTCTCGACCAACTGCTGCCACGTCTGAGCCAACGCAGATGGTCGAACCAAGCATTCGTGCCAGGGTTGGCATGATGGAGATTCACACAGATGTGTGCTATCAAAAGGTGTGTTTCCATGTAGTATTTTCTATTACAAACATGTCCCAAAACATACAGTTCAACGCAGCAGTGGTCCTGGTACAGCTCTGGCATACTTTTTGTCACCTGAGTAATTGGTCAGAATTAAGATTCATGTGTCCGGTCATATGTCCCTCTGATGGCTTCTTCTATGGGGTAAGGTGGTTCAGGGAGGGGCGGGGGTAACATAGGCTATTAATGTGTGAGCATTTGCTGTTCTTGTATAATGAAGTTTTAATTTGTCTTTTTATTGAACAAAAGGTGAAGGAAAACCAGGCCCGTGCGCACCAAAAACAGCAAGAGCTCTTTAAAAGGAGGGCTGCCAAGGGCATCAAGTCTTTTGATCTTGAAGTGGGTCAACTGGTGCTGAAGAGCAATATGCGAGACGCAGGCCGAAAGGGGGGTGCCATGAATCCCTTGTGGATGGGACCTTACAGGTGAGCGATTGTTTCTCAAATATATGATATGCTTTCTTTCTTTCTTTGGTGTTTAACGTCGTTTTCAACCACGAAGGTTATATCGCGACGGGGAAAGGGGGGGGGGGGAGATGGGATAGAGCCACTTGTTGTTTCTTGTTCACAAAAGCACTAATCAAAAAATTGCTCCAGGGGCTTGCAACGTAGTACAATATATTAGGCACAAAAAAAAGGTCTGTTTACGGTAACATAGGCCCAAAAAATAGGGTCGGTAGGTCGGGTTTTTTTTTTTCTCCCAAATGCCAAAAAAAAGTCTAGGGTCGCGCGAAAAAACTAGGGTCGGTCGGGTTACCGTAACCACACCTATTTTTTTTTTAGGCCTTACCTTACTGGGAGAATGCAAGTTTCCAGTACAAAGGACTTAACATTTCTTACATACTGCTTGACTAAAATCTTTACAAACATTGACTTTATTCTATACAAGAAACACTTAAACAAGGGTAAAAGGAGAAACAGAATCCGTTAGTCGCCTCTTACAACATGCTGGGGAGCATCGGGTAAATTCTTCCCCCTAACCCGCGGGGGGTATATGATATGCTGAGAAGCAGGAATGGCCAGGTCTTTCAAGAAAAAATTGTCAGTAAGGCCTGGTGGCCCAATCCTTTTCTGCATGCTCTCCACAGATATGGATTATCCTGTGTTGCCTGTCAGCTCAAAATAGCAAGACTTGCGTTTGAAGGGAACTCTTTCTGGACTGGTGTGCCCGTTATAAGTGTTTGTCTCTATTTTCTGAATCATGATCTTGTTTCAGAATTCTGGATATCGACTCGCGGCAGACAGTGCAGCTAATGAAGGAGGGGGGCACGGACCCCTTGAAAGTGCGAGTGACGTACTGCCAGTTGAAGCCCGTCAGGGGAAGGGACTCCATCCACAGCCAACCATTGGAGATACCTGTGCCTTCTGATGAACCTGCAGGTACAGCTTCGGTAAGTCGACATCCCTCAAATGTCAATGGACGAAAAAACAAACTCTGTTTGAACAAAGCCAAAAGAGGACCAACGAGGACCAACGATGAAACTTCTTTTGTTGCAGAGCCAGTGATGACCGAGCAGTGGCAGGTGGATACTAACGATGAGATGTCTGTCGCAGAACCTGTGTCATCTGCGCATACTAACAATGAGATTTTCTCACTTGCAGAGCATGATGACGTTGTCATCGAACAGCTGAGCCCTTGCAGACCAAAACGGCCTGCAAATAACCCAGAGAGATTGTCAGCATGAAGGCACGCCTGCAAAAGGAACACTGTTTGACAGATACCGAAATTGATCATTATTCTGCTTTGTTGCAGGAGAAATTTTCAAGTGTTAATGGCTTGCAGAGATGCTGTGTGTTTTCACCAGGACAGAATTTTTATGTTGGAACACCCACTGGCAAATTTGTGCAGATTCTTCACTTCAGTGATAATCACTGGATTACTGTCAGCAATATGCACTGTGCTTTGCCTGGGCAGGTAAAGTTCTACGACTCAGTTTACCGAGACTTCCCCAACATTTGAGCCAAGCAAGTCACCATGGAGCAGCTAGCTTGGTTGTTGCATACTGATGCAAAGATGATCACAGTTGAATGGGAGGATGTCAAGTGTCAGATGTCTGGTCAAGCATGAGGACTCACCATTTCTAATGCATTTTCTCTGTGTGCAGGCGTGGATCCGGGAAGCTGTGCCTGGAACCAGCCAAAGCTGTGGAAACACTTCCTGAAGTGCCTCTCTGTTGACCAGATAAGTTTTCCTCTTTTTTCAGGTCATCGCCGACCTCGCGGTGTTGTCTACACTCACGAGGAGTAAGTATACTGTGTCTGCCGTCAACCTGATCTGCGGGGTGAATTCACGATTGAGTGTGATGTTTGCCAAGAGTGGTTTCATCGCATTTGTCGAAAAGATATTTAAAAAACATCAAAATTGAAAACCTGCATCCATGGTGCTTAAACAGTCTGAATTCATTGTGATTTTTTCAGACACAAAGGGTCAAGGACAGCAGCCGTCACAAACGGAGCCTCCAGTCAACCCACGAAGCAGTCCAGACAACTTTCAACTGCAAGCTGCAGGACTCTATACATCAACAGCATCAACTTCACATTTGGTCCCACCAAAGTCAGAATATGGCTCATCCGCTGCAACGAACCTGTCTGCTTCTATGGACCTGCCTGCTTCTATGGACCTGTCTGCTTCTACTTCATCTGCAACAACCCCATCTGTCAAGCATCTTTCCTCTGCCAGTTCAACAGCATTTTTTAAGCAGACAATTGCCAGCCAGTACTGTTCTATCCACCATTTGAGCATCAGAATATGGAACGCCTCAACTGCCTTATGTTGATACAAAACATTATGTTGGGTCAACTTGTCATGACTTTGGGTGGTTCTGTCATGATGTTGGGTGGTTTTGTCATGATGTTGGGTGGTCAACTGGTCATGATGTTGGGTGGTTTTGTCATGATGTTGGGTGGTTTTGTCATGATGTTGGGTGCTTATGTCATTATGTTGGGTGGTCATGTCATTATGTTGGGTGGTTTTGTCATGATGTTGGGTGGTTTTGTCATTGTGTTGGGTGGTTTTGTCATTGTGTTGGGTGATTTTGTCATTGTGTTGGGTGATTTTGTCATGATGTTGGTTGCTTATGTCATTATGTTGGGTGGTTTTGTCATTATGTTGGGTCAACATGTCATAATATTGGGTGCTTTTGTCATTATGGTGGGTCAACTTGCCATTATGTAGGGTGGTTTTTACCTAATTTCCTGTGTTGGTGTCGGCATGGTCTATACATGAATCGCGAGACAAGCGGCAAGAGAAGAGATTTGTGGAAAAAATACAGGTGAATGAGCAAGAAGGCAGAAAAAAGAAAAGAATTCATGAAGAAAAAGAGAGCATGACAGGAAAGAGGAACCAAAAATCTACCTAACAGCAAACTAGAAAGCTCCTGCGGTTCCAAAAACAGGAGGGGCCTTTAATTTCATAACCGCAGTGCCCCACTGCGGGAAGCAAACTTACTTTACAATTTTGTTGTTGATCTAATTATAGAAATTGGAATGAGCCAAAGCCCGGTTTTGTTGTTGATGTAATTAGAGAAATTGTAAATTCCTGATAACGGCAAGAATTAGATAAAGGTTTGCGCCTCTTTGTAACACTTGTTTGTTTGTTTGCTTAACGCCCAGCCGACCACGAAGGGCCATATCAGGGCGGTCTTTGTAACACTTCAATGCGCCTCATCATAATACTTCAATGCACCATTTCGTAACACTTCAATGCGCCTCATCATAATACTTCAATGCACCATTTCGTAACACTTCAATGCGCCTCATCATTACACTTCAATGCACCATTTCGTAACACTTCAATGCGCCTCATCATTACACTTCAATGCACCATTTCGTAACACTTCAATGCGCCTCATCATAACACTTCAATGCACCATTTCGTAACACTTCAATGCGCCTCATCATAACACTTCAATGCACCATTTCGTAACACTTCAATGCGCCTCATCATAACACTTCAATGCACCATTTGGTAACACTTCAATGCGCCTCATCATAACACTTCAATGACACCCCCACAAACAAAAATGAAGCAATCGCGAGCGTTTTTCGGTCCGTAACTTCAATGCGCCTCATTGTAACACTATGCGCCTTATCACAACAGAGAGGAGTGAGTGGAGGAAGGAAAGATGGGAGAGGGAGGGGAGGCACCCCCACAAACAAAAATGAAGCAATTCGGTCTGTAACGTCAATGCGCCTCGTCGTAACACTATGCGCCTCATCATAACACTTTAATGCACCTCATCGTAACACGTCAATGCGCCTCATCATAACAGTTCAATAAACAACAAGAAGGGCAAAGCCCATACGACTCACATGCTTTACACATTTTTCCTACCAAAATACATGTGACCTTGACCCAAGGTCAAGGTCATCCAAGGTCATGCAACACAAAGCTGTTAATTCAAGACATAGGAAGTACAATGGTGCTTATTGGCTCTTTCTACCATGAGATATGGTCACTTTTAGTGGTTCACTACCTTATTTTGGTCACATTTCATAAGGGTCAAAAAGTGACCTTGACCTTGATCATATGTGACCAAATGTGTCTCATGATGAAAGCATAACATGTGCCCCACATAATTTTTAAGTTTGAAACAGTTATCTTCCATAGTTCAGGGTCAAGGTCACTTCAAAATATGTATACAATCCAACTTTGAAGAGCTCCTGTGACCTTGACCTTGAAGCAAGGTAAACCAAACTGGTATCAAAAGATGGGGCTTACTTTGCCCTATATATCATTTATAGGTGAGGTATTGAATCTCAAAAACTTCAGAGAAAATGTGAAAAATGTGAAAAATAGCTGTTTTTTAGGCAACATTGATGGCCCCTGCGACCTTGACCTTGAAGCAAGGTCAAGATGCTATGTATGTTTTTTGGGGCCTTGTCATCATACACCATCTTGCCAAATTTGGTACTGATAGACTGAATAGTGTCCAAGAAATATCCAACGTTAAAGTTTTCCGGACGTCCGGACGGACGACTCGGGTGAGTACATAGACTCACTTTTGCTTCGCATGTGAGTCAAAAATGTACTCACCAGGAACATGAACAATCAAACATTATACGTTATTTGCGTTTTTGACCAAAATATGACATTTTACACAGATCGAGACAGTCATTGTTCTCCGAGACCGCGCGAGCGGTCGAGGTGAACAATGACTGTCGAGATCTGTGTAAAATGTCATAATTATTTTGGTCAAAAACGCAAATAACATTTATGTATCGATCGAATTCCTTTCAGGTACTATGACTGTTGTTGTTTTGACGATTGAACGAGCACACACACACATGCAATCAAACACATATAATATAATAAGCTTCATAATTATTTGGGCGTTTCAGGTTGACCGAAACTTCAAAGGAACTACAAAACACACGTTTGTTTGTTTATTTGTTGCTTAACGTCCAGCCGACTACGTAGAGCCATATCAGGACGAGGAAGGGGGGGATGAAGGGGGCCACTTGTCAAGCGATTCCTGTTTACAAATGCACTAACCCATTACTTGTGTCCCAGCAGGCTTTAGTAAAACTAAATTAATACCTACTGGAAGATTACCAGTTTCCAGTATGTTAAAATAGGCTTAACCTATCTACTGCTGGGCTTACATCAGAACACTAATAGATTAAACTATACATGAATCGCGAGACAAGCGGCAAGAGAAGAGATTTTTTGGAAAAAATACAGGTGAATGAGCAAGAAGGCAGAAAAAAGAAAAGAATTCATGAAGAAAAAGAGAGCATGACAGGAAAGAGGAACCAAAAATCTACCTAACAGCAAACTAGAAAGCTCCTGCGGTTCCAAAAACAGGAGGGGCCTTTAATTTCATAACCGCAGTGCCCCACTGCGGGACACAAAACACACGTCATGTACTGACTTTGTTGTTGTTTTGACATTGAACAGCACACACACATGCAATCAAACACAATGTCATGACGTGTGTTTTGTAGTTCCTTTAAAGTTTCGGTCAACCTGAAACGCCCAAATAAGAAGTTTTGTAGGCCTCTGACGTCACATGGCTCAAAGAAGGGAAATCCACTCGTGCTAAAAGCATGAGTGAACGTGGAAGCATGAGTGAACGTGGGAGAGTCTAATAGTCCAGGCATCTTAGCCACTTTAGTGAAGGGAACGTTGAAGTGACAATGACTAGGTTTAAAATGTCCCTTATCAGAAAGTTCAACCTCAGTCCTTTGATGTTTATTAAACACATTTTCATATAAAGTTGGCGCTTCATATGGGAAAGTGGCTTTGAAATTGACCCTAATCCTTCTTTGGGCTCTGTAAATGTCGTTTGGGGCTATGGTTGTAAAACGGTATCTACTGGTCACCCCAATGTATAAACTGAAAACTCTTTCTGCACCAGAACACGCAGAAAGGATTGTATCTGCCTGATGTCTGATGCTTTTCAAAATCCCCAACCACTAACACCTTCAAAACGGACATTAACTGACACTGTTGTTTTTCCCTATATAATCCTTACTATTTTTCCGAGACGTCGTCGTGTTGTGTATTTAGCTTGCCACAACCTCATACATGGTCCTAAAAGTTAAAGTTGAAGAAAATACTAAAGATAAATGAACAAGCTGACGCAGTGTCATTCGCACCGTGAATCCCCCCATGAGAACATACTAAAGTCTGGTTCCAAATAGGCTCAATTTCCTTCTATTTCTTTGTATTTCTGCCTCGTAGGGGTAGGGGTGTTCAAACCAAAGGCACCTTTAAACCAAAATTCAAATCACACATCTTACAATACTAAGACACTCAGCAGTGAAAGGGTGTCTGCTGGTAAAAAATTCCAAACAATCCTAAAAGTACTTCACTACTAAAAGTGCTTTTAAAAAGAGCCGTTATTTTTCCCTCTATATTCAGTATTGTGTTTTCTGCGAACATGTAGTCTATTTAGATGGTTGTCGTGTGCACTTGAGTTGCTAAAGCGTTTTCAGTTGGGCATATGTCGTAAAGCAAAGAATTAGCCCTTTGAAAACCATCAGAACTGTCACACAAAAATAACATTTACCTATCTCACCAACTGACCAAACATAGGGCTTTTCCTTATGTATTATGTATTGTCGTGTTTTTTGTAGCATACTTGTGAAAACAGCCACCACTGTTGTAAATGATACTTTAAAGAGCATTATTTCATTTTTACAGTTGAAGGACAACCTGGACTGCCGTATATTACAGCTGTTTTACAATCAGCCAAAATTTTCTTAACAAACGTATGTTTAGAACAACTCCCATAGTGAAATTGAAGGAAAACAAAGTGAAAATCCCCCTGCCATAGAGGAGCTAAAGAATCAACAATAAACGACTGCATGGATAGCTTGATGCACGAATGCATTGCGGACATGTTTGTCTCCAACCAAGAGAAAGTTCCAAAAAATCCCTTTTGTGTTTCTTATTATACAGTGACGTCAAAGACAGCCTTTTCTGCTGTTCATACATTCAGGGGTTATGGTTACACTAAACGACGTAGTTGTAGCCATACTGCCATCCAGATTTATTTTTTCTTGCGAGCAGTCACATGGTGTTTGTGCTGTCTGCCAACCGTTAGATGACCCCGCCCAAGTCTGTTAAGGGACCGTTTGACCGTTTAAGAACGCGTCTTTTTGATTTTTTGGCACAGTTGGAAACGGTTGATTTTTATCCCTACCATTGTTTCCAAACATTATATAGGAATGTTTTGTGAACAACGGATAATAGCCGCTACTCGCATGTGTAGCAAAAGTGAGCGTACATACTCACCCTGGTCGTCCAGCCGTTGTCCGTTGCCCGTCTTTATCTGTCTGTACTGAACATTACCTTTGGATATTTCTCCAACGCTATGAAGTGAAGAAACACCAAATGTTGCAAAATGTTGTATGACCCCAAGAGCTCAAAAAAGATACTTGAGAACCTTGACCTTACCATAAGGTCAAGGTCACAGGGAGAATTAATGTGGTCTAAAAACTGCAAAATTTCACATTGTGCCAGTTTTCTGGAAAACAAATTAAAAACAGCGGGCTTAGTTTTGTATGGTATACAAGAAAAAGAAAGCCTTATCTTCTGATACCATTTTGGTTGACCTCGCTTCAATGTCAAGGTCAGAGGAGCCCTTCAAAGTTGAATTGTAGACATATTTTGATGTGAGCTTGCCCCTTTAACTTTACTATGGACGATATCTCTTACAAACTTAAACACTGAGTGGGGCGTTTGTTAGAATTTCATAGTGAGCCACATCTGGTCACATATCGTTAGGGTCAAGGTCACATTGACCCCTATGAAAAATGTGACCAAGCCGGGTAAAGAAATCCATGTGTCTTGGTAAAAAATCTTAACAAAGCAAAGCCCATGCGACTCTCATGCTTGACCTTTGTCTTAAAGTGACCTTGACCTTCAGGTGACCTTGAAGGTGAAGGTCTAACAACTGAAGCTGGCAAGGACATTGTACACTATTAGAACTGATTTACAGATTTTTCTTACCAAATTACACATGACCTTTGGCCAAGGTCAAGATCATCAAAGGACACACATCACAAGGCTATCAATTCAAGACATAGGAAGCATAAACATACTTATTGGCACTTTCTACAAAGAGACATTGTCACTTTTAGTGATTCAATTGCCCGTTTCAGTCACATTTCATAAGGTGCAAAGTGACCTTGACCTTGATGATATGTGACTAAATGTGGCTCAATATCAGTATATAACATGTGCCCCACACAATTATGAAGTTTGAAAGATTTTTTTCATAGTTCAGGGTCAAGGTCACTTCAAAACATGTATACAATTCAACTTTGAAGGACTCCTGTGACCTTGACATTGAAGCGAGGTCAACCAAAATGGTATCAGAAGATAAGGCTTTCTTTTTCTTGTATACCATACAAAACTAAGCCCGCTGTTTTTAATTTGTTTTCCAGAAAACTGGCACAATGTGAAATTTTGCAGTTTTTAGACCACATTCATTCTCCCTTAAGGTCAAGGTTCTCAAGTATCCTTTTTGAGCTCTTGGGGTCATACAACATTTTGCAACATTTGGTGTTTCTTCACTTCATAGCGTTCGAGAAAAATCCAAAGGTAATGATTTGTACAGACAGATGAAGACGGGCAACGGACAACGGCTGTACGACCAGGGTGAGTATATACGCTCACTTTTGCTACACATGCGAGTAGCGGCTATTATCCGTTGTTCACAAAACATTCCTATATAATGTTTGGAAACAATGGTAGGGATAAAAATCAACCGTTTCCAAATGTGCTAAAAAATCAAAAAGACGCGTTCTATAACGGTCAAACGGTCCCTTAACAGACTTGGGCGGGGTCGTCTGACGGTTGGCAGACAGCACAAACACCCTGAGACTGCTCGCAAGGAAAAAATAAATCTGGATGGCAGTATGGCTACAACTACGTCGTTTAGTGTAACCATAACCCCTGAATGTATGAACAGCAGAAAAGGCTGTCTTTGACGTCACTGTATAATAAGAAACACAAAAGGGATTTTTGGGAACTTTCTCTTGGTTGGAGACAAACATGTCCGCAATGCATTCGTGCATCAAGCTATCCATGCAGTCGTTTATTGTTGATTCTTTAGCTCCTCTATGGCAGGGGGGTTTTCACTTTGTTTTCCTTCAATTTCACTATGGGAGTTGTTCTTAAGCATACGTTTGTTAAGAAAATTTTGGCTGATTGTAAAACAGCTGTAATATACGGCAGTCCAGGTTGTTCCTCAACTGTAAAAATGAAATAATGCTCTTTAAAGTATCATTTACAACAGTGGTGGCTGTTTTCACAAGTATGCTACAAAAAACACGACAATACATAATACATAAGGAAAAGCCCTATGTTTGGTCAGTTGGTGAGATAGGTAAATGTTATTTTTGTGTGACAGTTCTGATGGTTTTCAAAGGGCTAATTCTTTGCTTTTCGACATATGCCCAACTGAAAACGCTTTAGCAACTCATGTGCACATGACAACCATCTAAATAGACTACATGTTCGCAGAAAACACAATACTGATTATAGAGGGAAAAATAACGGCTCTTTTTAAAAGCACGTTTAGTAGTGAAGTACTTTTAGGATTGTTTGGAATTTTTTACCAGCAGACACCCTTTCACTGCTGAGTGTCTTAGTATTGTAAGATGTGTGATTTGAATTTTGGTTTAAAGGTGCCTTTGGTTTGAACACCCCTACCCCTACGAGGCAGAAATACAAAGAAATAGAAGGAAATTGAGCCTATTTGGAACCAGACTTTAGTATGTTCCCATGGGGGGATTCACGGTGCGAATGACACTGCGTCAGCTTGTTCATTTATCTTTAGTATTTTCAAATTTAACTTTTAGGACCATGTATGAGGTTGTGGCAAGCTAAATACACAACACGACGACGTCTCGGAAAAATAGTAAGGATTATATGTGACCCTCCACCACGAAATGAGTCGCATGTCACCTCGCGCGGTTCTGCGCTAGGCTAAATATAAGTCCGGGGAGTGTCTGGTAACAGTGCGAGGGTCACCTTAGTCACAGGCTTATAACTCAAACAGTTTTCGCTCTTTTCTAAAACGGTTTTCACCACTGGATAGAGCATAAAATACTCTTTAGGAAAATGTAAAAATATGAAAATCATGCAAAGGTGACATGTGACTCATTCCGTGGTGGAGGGTCACATATAGGGAAAAACAACAGTGTCAGTTAATGTCCGTTTTGAAGGTGTTAGTGGTTGGGGATTTTGAAAAGCATCAGACATCAGGCAGATACAATCCTTTCTGCGTGTTCTGGTGCAGAAAGAGTTTTCAGTTTATACATTGGGGTGACCAGTAGATACCGTTTTACAACCATAGCCCCAAACGACATTTACAGAGCCCAAAGAAGGATTAGGGTCAATTTCAAAGCCACTTTTCCATATGAAGCGTCAACTTTATATGACAATGTGTTTAATAAACATCAAAGGACTGAGGTTGAACTTTCTGATGAGGGACATTTTAAACCTAGTCATTGTCACTTCAACGTTGTTCTCTTATTTGCTTGGATCATAAGCCCGTGAACGAAGAATAAGAAGTACACATTCGTTAGATCAGAGTGAAACAGGCCCCCAGTACACGTTATGTGTGTTCCAATGGTCGTCAGATAGCACAAAATAGGAATGCGTGTGATATTGGACCTATGTGAACCATAAGATGAATTGAATTTGCAAAAAACAGTTTTGTGTCCGTTCGTACTGATTTTTATTACCAGTTAAATGGTTCAGCCTGACAACAATATCGTTTATTTTCTAGTTTATCTATATCTTTTGTTTCTAATAGCACAACAACTAATCGTTGTTAGTGAGATATATCAAGGATTTCTTCAATCTTGTTATGAGCATCTGGATTTTTTTTTTCAGATTGTGAGCAGTGCCAAAAGCTTGATTCGGACGCTGTTCTGGAACACACGATTTGCCGGCTGGATGGGGACCTTGAGACATTTTTCCAGACAGATAAACAAAACAAATTTCTTCAGTTTGTCAATGCGTTTATGAACACGTCCGGTGGTGGTACTATATACATTCATGCAGAAAAACCACAGCTACTTGAGGAGTTTGACAAACAAGTAGACCAGCCTTTGTGGAAACTCATAACAGATAAGAGACAGTTCGGTGAACACTTCGAGAGATCTTTTTTCACAGACAAGAAACATGTCATGTTGCGCATCAAACCAAGACTTCCAACCACCAAAATCAGCACATATGTTTTCAACATGAAAACATCTCTAAATTCCGGCGTACAGGACCAGAGTCAAGGGGAGATCATACAATTGTTAGAAAAAGCAAGGACAGATATGTCCGCTAGCTTAGTTCTACCTACCCAGTGTGTAGTGGACATTGAGAAGGACAAAGAAGTTCAAGTCGACATTGCGGGAGTTCGTGCCATCCTGCAGGAAGGCACAAGAGTCCAGGCAAAAGATATTGACAGATCCAAAGATCCAAAGGGACGTTTGCGAGATGTCCCAAAATTTGAAGATATTTGTAACAGTGCTGGAAAACATCCCAGCGCTGTTCAGAATAAAAAAATACTTATTTTAAATATTAAATTTTTAATTATAATTTAATGTGCCTTTGTTTTGAGGAAAGTTTAAAATAGATTTTTATGATAGGAGTTATATTTTAAATGTGGTTGTTTTGTTTATATTTTGTTAATGTAGTAAAAGGTAGAATAATAGTTTAGAAGATAAAAGTTTAGGTTAGATGTAGAAATTAAATATTATTTTAAGTTGTTATAAGAGTAGATAGCTATTGGTACATAATGTAATGTGCCTGTTTATAGATATTTGTATTGAAAACACGCATGTGTGGTGCATAGGTGACTGGTATTTTGATCGCTGCCAAACATTTGTGAAATTGCATAAAATATTAGTTTTGACTCGTAAACAACATGTCACCGCCAGGTTAGGTTAGTGTAGACCGTGGTTTGAAAGTTTAGTTTATCTTGGTTTTAGACAGGTATCTATTGACAGTCCCCCATCACTTTGGCAAGCGTCACACGCAGTAGCCAGTCGACCTTGGCACTGTTTCAAATTCATTAACCCATTTATCCTATAGTTTTAGTAATAAGTTTGTTTTAAAATATATAATATAAATACGAGATTTTGTGTAATAAATAATATATTTGATTTATTAGTTTATAGATTAGTGTTTAATGTAGTTTATAAAGAATATTTTAATTAAGTTCTGTAGTGTAAAATGGTATAGTTATTGTAAAAGAAAAGTGTGTGTTTTAAGTGACAAATAGATTTTGGTTAGGTAAGAGTTAATTTGATTTCGCTATTTGCATTTTAGAACTTTCGATGAACATTTTGTTTGACAATATAATGGGCGGTTTTAGATATGTTAGATGAGAGCTTCGGGGGACACAGAGAGAGAGCTTCCCAGAAGACACTCACAAACTAATTCTCGGACTAGGACGTTAAGTCTGAGATAGGCAGAGTAGAGAAAAAGGGCGTTGTATTTCGTATCAACGTTTAACATCTCTCATTTGTGTCATTTGGAAAAATGTTTTGCCTTTTGTGAAGACTATTATGTTTCTGTAACAATATAATTTTATTCAGAGACAGTTACTTATTTTGTTTTCAAAACTGAGTGAAAGAAAAGTCGAAATGAACTGAGTGAAAGAAAAGTCGAAATGAATTAAATCTAGACTATCACGAGCCAACAGCAACAACAACAACGTCATCAACAACAACAACAACAACAACAAACAACAAAAACATTACAAAAATCCAGGCCTCTTTCAAACGAGGCTACAGAAAGTCTAGGGACTACTCCCTGATGCATATCTTGGGACTCCTCCCGAGGATCAAGAGTTATTGAGACGAGCCTGCGTTGTCTCGATATTTACAAGTTTTTCCTCTCTGTGGGGTAAACAAAAACAAGTCGCGTAAGGCGAAAATACAATATTTAGTCAAGTAGCTGTCGAACTCACAGAATGAAACTGAACGCAACGCAACAAGACCGTATACTCGTAGCATCGTCACTCCACCGCCCGTGGCAAAGGCAGTGCCCGTGGAATTGACAAGAAGAGCGGGGTATTCGTTGCGCTGAGAAGGATAGCACGCTTTTCTGTACCTCTCTTCGTTTTAACTTTCTGAGCGTGTTTTTAATCCAAACATATCATATCTATATGTTTTTGGAATCAGGAACCAACAAGGAATAAGATGAAAGTGTTTTTAAATTGATTTCGAAAAAAAAATTTGATAATAATTTTTATATATTTAATTTTCAGAGCTTGTTTTTAATCCGAATATAACATATTTATATGTTTTTGGAATCAGCAAATGATGGAGAATAAGATAAACGTAAATTTGGATCGTTTTATAAATTTTTATTTTTTTTTACAATTTTCAGATTTTTAATGACCAAAGTCATTAATTAATTTTTAAGCCACCAAGCTGAAATGCAATACCGAAGTCCGAGCTTCGTCGAAGATTACTTGACCAAAATTTCACCCAATTTGGTTGAAAAATGAGGGCGTGACAGTGCCGCCTCAACTTTCACGAAAAGCCGGATATGACGTCATCAAAGACATTTATCAAAAAAATGAAAAAAACGTATGGGGATTTCATACCCAGGAACTCTCATGTCAAATTTCATAAAGATCGGTCCAGTAGTTTAGTCTGAATCGCTCTACACACACACACAGACACACACACACACACACACACGCACACACACACGCACATACACCACGACCCTCGTTTCGATTCCCCCTCGATGTTAAAATATTTAGTCAAAACTTGACTAAATATAAAAATGACTGACACCGTCGGGCCGGGAAACAAGAGAGAGGAAAAGATGGAAGACTTAGCTCTTTGTCGGCGAAGATAAGTGTTCCTTGACGGTGACGTCACGTCGACGATAGACTGCCTGCAATTAAGCAGGTAAGCTGGTCCTCCCCGGAAGTGTCGACGGGGTAACTTGAAGCTCGGCTCATGCAGCGCGGGCTTCCTGAAGGTGGGGAACCAGGGTCTCGGCGTCAGTTCATGCGAGAGCGTAGTTGGAGCCCCCTACGTCACCACCATCAGCGCCGGCGACAACGAGGACGGACGGCGGTGGAGACGAAGCACGGTGGAGGCGAACCCACCCGGCCTCGACGGTGCACAAATCAAGCTCCGAAGGCGGGCGGACATCCCAAGCTGAGAGTGGGACACAGTAGCGCTGCAGGATACTGCCACGGTGACAACACCGGTGACAAGGTCGAGGCAACAGGTGGGATGATGAAGACAATCAGGAAGAAAAGAAGCTGCAACACACTCGATAACCAATGAGTCCCAGAGTCGGCGAAGCATATCCTTTCCCTCACTGCCCCCAGCCCTAGGTGTGTACAATAATATTACCCCCAGGAAATATTGTCTTGCGAACTGTCAATCACCCGGCAACAATACTTACAACAACCATAAATCTTTACAATAGCCATGAATGCTATAATCAATTTCCAAAGAACGGAAAGCAGCCCAGGCTTGGCATTCTTGATTGTAATACACGTTAACGTCCCTTGATAAAATAACAGTCGTCAAACAAAGCAAAAGCTGGAGTTGTTTTGAACTTGGTTTAAACGTCACCTTGACCACTAATCGTTCTGTCCACTGACAACTGTCAACTAGTGTTAGTTCACACAAAATTTCACACGACAACTGAGACAACGACACCACAGTAGACGACAATAATTACAACCAATAACAAACGAAACAAGACACATTCCAACACACAATTACCCCAGCGGCTCTTGGTAGTTGCCAAACAAAACCCCAACACCGCCACACAGTCCAGACTCTGTCCAGCTTCTCTGCCATTCAACGAGTGAACTCTCGCAGTTCTGTCGTACTCATACGCACGAGACAGAACCCAAGGCCTGCGCAAAAATGCTGCAACGCGAGGTCCGCAGCTCAGCGCACGAGATACGCCATCTAAGCGTGCATAATTCGCTGACAGTGATACAGCAACTGGCAAAGGGAAATCGCACGGAATGCACCCATCAACAAACACACAACGATACATCGCGCCGTAAATAACGCAACATTGCAACCAAGGACAACAGTCGTCAAACACTTGCCACCACTACGTGACACCCTCATTTAAGGATTTGTTTGCTCACTTCACTGATCATCAGAGTATCCATGTCGACGCTAGGATTTTCACATTTCATTTGTGTCTAGCTGTATATGAATAATCATATGCATTTAATTAAATGTTAGCTTTGTCGCCTTGAGAAACCTCCCTGAGGGGCTCAACAAATGCATCGACTTTATACGTACAACAATCTTGAGAAAATGTTCTTTTTTTTCTTATCTTCTCAAAATATTCCATTCTTTCCATAAGCTTACCATCCCGAAGAAGGCAGTAACGTGCCGAAATATTGATTATAGATATAAACGTACCTAACCTGGTTACTGGTGTGTTTTCGTTTTATTTAAAACTTCTCAAAAGAAGTCAGGAAAATGTCTTGTCAGCTGCTCTCTAACAGTTATTCTCACAATTTCAAGGCTTCATCAGGTGCCTGCAAAAGAGGAGGATAAAACGCTATCCAAAAGCACAAAAATTTAATCTCCACAGCCTCTTACCTTGTTTGGGAGGGAATAAAAGATTGCATTTGACGAGATTTTTTCCCGACTTTATTATTTTGAAGAACCATATTATGTGCACTCTTCCTGGGCACTTTCGACAAAAGGTTAGGGCTGTAAATACGAAATTATGTTTAGAACAGGAAAACTGAACACTTAAGCAGTTATATATAGATTTACGTACTCTCAGGTGTTTGTATCAGTGTGCTTTCAGGTGTTTGTATCAGTGTGCTTTCAGGTGTTTGTATCAGTGTGCTTTCAGGTGTTTGTATCAGTGTGCTTTCAGGTGTTTGTATCAGTGTGCTTTCAGGTGTTTGTATCAGTGTGCTTTCAGGTGTTTGTATCAGTGTGCTTTCAGGTGTTTGTATCAGTGTGCTTTCAGGTGTTTGTATCAGTGTGCTTTCATATCCGTTCTTATCTCTGAAATGTTCATAGAATACACTAAAAACAAAAGTTTGTCATGGCTAGCACGCATTCCTGTATTTCTTGTTTATTTTATTTCTATTTCTATAACTAAGGAGTCTAAGCTTACGTGACAGTCGCAGGGTTCATTGTCGTGTACTTTTTTTTAAATAGGTCTAATTCTTTTTGTCTTTCTTTTTTTAAGTGGAATCCCACACTTTAAAAAAGTCTATCCAAGTAAGTGGCATGGTCTATAGTTATGTTTGAACATACTTGTACTTTGTTAATGCTAATCACCGTGAACTCTCGTGTAAAGGGAATATTTTTATCTTGTCAATATGATTCGAATTCTGGTTATGATTATTATTTTTAAATAAAGAGGTATTCAATTCCAAGTACTTCAAAAGAGTTTTTTTACAATTTTTTTTACTGCTATCGACGAAATGATTCTGTGAAAATAAATGTTTGAACTGTAACTTCATTGTTAAACCTGCGTTTAGAAAGAGCGACATGTGTGCGTGCGTGTGTCAGTATGTGTGTGTATGCGTGCATGTGTAAGTACATGTGAATGAGTATGTGTGTTTCGGTGTGCGTGCATGAGTGTGTGTATGTCTGTACATGTATATGAATGCTTCTCAGCTTTGTGTATGTGTGCTAGTAAGTGTGCCTCTGCGTATTTTTATCATTATTATGTGTGTGTGTGTGTGTGTGTGTGTGTGTGTGTGTGTGTGTGTGTGTGTGTGTGTGTGATCGAAAGTGTTTTGGATATGACTGCAGATTAAATTGTAGTTCCTGGGCCCCAAGGGGTGTACACTGACATTACAATTCGCCTACATTTTGCTCCCGCAGTTCATAATGTTAACATTGGAATTCCCTTCACTATTCAATAACACAGAATTGATTCTTTAATATTGAACACTCGCAGATTTTTTTAAATTTCGTATATTCAAAAATATCCAAATATGTTGTGTCTTGAATTGAAATGTGCTTAAAAATAAAGAATATCCGCTGATGAAACCAGGTTCGAGGCCTGCATTGATAACAAACAAATACATAACATCAGTGTCTGAAGAATATTCATTATTTATATTCATGATATAAGTATGCGCTTTTTTCAGACGATGGACAGGAAATATTCACAAATGGCATCATTTCATTCGACATGGTTTTTTTCAACAATAAAAACTATCAGAAACAAAAACAAATTAGTAATAGTACGCATGCAAGATGTAAAGACTTAGTAATGGAGAAAAAAATCACCAATTTCACAACAAAATTCACAATACTGACTTGTGTGTGTGTGTGTGTGTGTGTGTTGTGTGTGTGTGTGTGTGTGTGTGTGTGTGTGTGTGTGTGTGTGTTGTGTGTGTGTGTGTGTGTGTGTGTGTGTGTGTTGTGTGTGTGTGTGTGTGTGTTGTGTGTGTGTGTGTGTGTGTGTTGTGTGTGTGTGTGTGTGTTGTGTGTGTGTGTGTGTGTGTGTTGTGTGTGTGTGTGTGTGTGTTGTGTGTGTGTGTGTGTGTGTGTTGTGTGTGTGTGTGTGTGTGTGTGTGTGTTGTGTGTGTGTGTGTGTGTGTGTGTGTGTGTGTGTGTGTGTTGTGTGTGTGTGGTGTGTGTGTGTGTGTGTGTGTGTGTGTTGTGTGTGTGTGGTGTGTGTGTGTGTGTGTGTGTGTGTGTGTGTGTGTGTGTGTTGTGTGTGTTGTGTGTGTGTTGTGTGTGTGTGTGTGTGTGTGTGTGTGTGTGTGTTGTGTGTGTGTGTGTGTGTGTGTTGTGTGTGTGTGTGTGTGTGTTGTGTGTGTGTGTGTGTGTGTGTGTGTGTGTTGTGTGTGTGTGTGTGTGTGTGTGTGTGTGTGTGTGTGTGTGTGTGTGTTGTGTGTGTGTGTGTGTTTGTGTGTGTGTGTTTGCGTGTGTGGGGTGTGTGTGGTGTGTGTGTGTTGTGTGTGTGTGTGTGTGTGTGTGTGTTGTGTGTGTTGTGTGTGTGTGTGTGTGTGTGTGTGTGTGTGTGTGTGTGTGTGTGTGTTGTGTGTGTTGTGTGTGTGTTGTGTGTGTTGTGTGTGTGTGAGTATGTGTGTGTGTGTGTTGTGTGTGTTGTGTGTGTGTTGTGCGTGTGTGTGTGTGTGTGTGTGTGTGTTGTGTGTGTGTGTGTGTGTGTGTGTGTGTGTGTGTGTGTGTGTGTGTGTGTAGACACAGACATAATGCCTATAGGTCAATACGGGTTCACAGATGTCACCAGCGAGTTTACGAGTGCAACATCCTCAGCATGTGTGTTAATCGAAAGAACACTCAAAGTTTAAACGTATATCCAATTTCATACACCAGGACAATTAAGGTACAAAACGAACAATTCACACGACTCGCCACATAAAACACATGCCATCAAAATCCACAAAAGACGGGGTCTTTTTTTATACGCAGTCAATATCAGAAATGTTCACAAATGTGAAAAATTTCAAAAAGGGAAAATCTATGACTGCCGTATGCAAAATTGATCGATCAGAGAGAGTCAGAGAGGTATACAAAATTGATCGATCAGAGAGAGTCAGAGAGGTATACAAAATTGATCGATCAGAGAGAGTCAAAGAGGTATACAAAATTGATCGATCAGAGAGAGTCAGAGAGGTATACAAAATTGATCGATCAGAGAGTCAGAGAGGTATACAAAATTGATCGATCAGAGAGTCAGAGAGGTATACAAAATTGATCGATCAGAGAGAGTCAAAGAGGTATACAAAATTGATCGATCAGAGAGAGTCAGAGAGGTATACAAAATTGATCGATCAGAGAGGTATACAAAATTGATCGATCAGAGAGAGTCAGAGAGGTATACAAAATTGATCGATCAGAGAGAGTCAGAGAGGTATACAAAATTGATCGATCAGAGAGAGTCAGAGAGGTATACAAAATTGATCGATCAGAGAGAGTCAGAGAGGTATACAAAATTGATCGATCAGAGAGAGTCAGAGAGGTATACAAAATTGATCGATCAGAGAGAGTCAGAGAGGTATACAAAATTGATCGATCAGAGAGAGTCAAAGAGGTATACAAAATTGATCGATCAGAGAGAGTCAGAGAGGTATACAAAATTGATCGATCAGAGAGGTATACAAAATCACGCATACACCATCACATTTAACGACATCAAACAAACGAAACAGAAAATGTGCTTAATCACAGTAACAAAAATCACAGATTTTTTGCCCAGTAGATACTTTAACAAAAAGTTCTGAGATAGTAGCGTTTTTCTCTCATACACGACAGAGTCCTCAGTGTTGGAATTTTGATTGCTTTTCAATCATAACGATTTGTTGTCGTCGAATTACTGGTAAGTGCAACAAATTCACACAAGGGACAAAACCTAGCCTGGAACAACATAACAATTAAGGCCGGGTGATGTCCCCTGCTTCTCCACCGGCGTAGTGGAAAACGTAAACCGTCATTATCCGGCTAGTAGATATCTTTCGCCTGTTGCCTAAAAACTCCCCCATCTATTGCCACAAATATCTAATCAATTGTCTCGCTCTGTCTTGCCAACGGAGCTGAGTCCCGTCTTGTAAAGATCAGTAACTGTTTGTATCACCTAGTAGCTGAGTCCCGCCTTGTATCGCTCAGTTACAGCCGGTTTGTATCACCTAGTAGCTGAGTCGCGCCCTGTATCGCTCAGTAACTGTTTGTATCACCTAGTAGCTGAGTCGCGCCTTGTATCGCTCAGTGACTGTTTGTATCACCTAGTAGCTGAGTCCCGCCTTGTACCGCTCAGTCATTGGTTGTATCGCTTAGTAGCTCAGTCCTGCCTTGTATCACTCAGTAACTGTTTGTATCACCTGGTAACTGAGTCCTGTCTTGTATCGCTCAGTAACTGTTTGTATCACCTAGTAGCTGAGTCCCGCCTTGTATCGCTCAGTAACTGTTTGTATCACCTGGTAACTGAGTCCTGTCTTGTATCGCTCAGTAACTGTTTGTATCACCTGTAGCTGAGTCCCGCCTTGTATCGCTCAGTAACTGTTTGTATCAAATAGTAGCTCAGTCCCGCCTAATTGTATCGCTCAGTAACTGTTTGTATCACCTAGTAGCTGAGTCCCGCCTTGTATCGCTCAGTAACTGTTTGTATCACCTAGTAGCTGAGTCGCGCCTTGTATCGCTCAGTGACTGTTTGTATCACCTAGTAGCTGAGTCCCGCCTTGTATCGCTCAGTAACTGTTTGTATCACCTAGTAGCTGAGTCGCGCCTTGTATCGCTCAGTAACTGTTTGTATCAAATAGTAGCTGAGTCCCGCCTTGTATCGCTCAGTAACAGTTTGTATCACCTAGTAGCTGAGTCGCGCCTCTTACCGCTCAGTAACTGTTTGTATCACCTAGTAGCTGAGTCCCGCCTTGTATCGCTCAGTAACTGTTTGTATCGCCTAGTAGCTGAGTCCCGCCTTGTATCGCTCAGTAACTGTTTGTATCACCTAGTAGCTGAGTCCCGCCTTGTATCGCTCAGTCACTGTTTGTATCGCCTAGTAGCTGAGTCCCGCCTTGATCTGCTCCACCTCGTCCTCCTCCTGGTAGTCCTCGTCCTGCCAGTCGATGTTGCCGTGACGGAGGACGGCGCGCAACATGGACTCAATGCGCTGGTTGGTCTCCTTTAGGTCCTTGACGCTCCTCTTCAGCTTCTTGACGTCGCCCTGCACCTTGTCCTGGTTCTCCTGCACCTGCTCCATCTCCGTCTGTAACAATGACAATGACAATGACAGTGACAATGACAATGACAATGACAGTGACAATGACAATGACAATGACAATGACAGTGACAGTGACAATGACAATGACAATGACAGTGACAGTGACAATGACAATGACAATGACAGTGACAATGACAAAGACAATGACAGTGACAGTGACAATGACAATGACAGTGACAGTAACAAAGACAGTAACAGTGACAATGGCAATGACAATGACAGTCACAATGACAAAGACAATGACAGTGACAGTGACAAAGACAGTGACAGTGACAGTGACAGTGACAATGACACAGACAATAACAATGACAAAGACAGTGACAATAACAGTGACAATGACAGTGACAAAGACAGTAACAATGACAGTGACAATGACAGTGACAATGACAATGACAGTGACAGTGACAGTGACGATGACGATGACAATGACAATGACAAAGACAATGACAATGGAAATGACAATGACAATTCTTTATTTTACGATTGCAACAGAATGAGCATTATTATGGGTATACTTTTTTGCATCTGGTCCTCGCCCTAAAGAGGGACTATAATCTACTAGTAAAAACTCATTACATGAATACATAATTAGTGAAAGAATATAGGTTTACTAATGCAACAACGGGAGAAAAGTGTACTGTCTTAATCAACTGTGTTTGGGTTTGTAAATACATGCAAAAGTGTTCAAACTTTGTATTGCTTTTGACGTCAGAGACTTCACTTCAAAATAGAAGATCAAAAAGAGAGTTCTTGTTGTTTTCTTCTTGAATCGGTATCGTATGGCTTTAAATACGACATGTATAATATTATGTTCAACGTACCAGTTCATAGTTGAGATGGGCCTGAAGTGCCTTGGAAGTGAGACCTCGCCTGGTCATGAACAGCCTGGCGATAGGATTGCCAATCAAACGATTGGGTCTGATTGTCCTCTTCTTGACGTAGGCCTTGCGACGTAGAAAGTCCGGGATGACTCTTTCTACGTCCAGTGCCAGCTCCACCTGAAAATGGACCAAGTTTTGAAGAGTCCGTGTACGCATATAGCAAGAATAAACAGCGACAAATTGACAACGAGCAACAATGAAAAGTGAGTGTGTTTGGGAAGAGAGTACCAATGAACAGCGAATGTGTTTGGGAAGAGAGTACCAATGAACAGCGAATGTGTTTGGGAAGAGAGTACCAATGAACAGCGAATGTGTTTGGGAAGAGAGTACCAATGAACAGCGAATGTGTTTGGGAAGAGAGTACCAATGAACAGCGAATGTGTTTGTAGAGAGAGCATTTCTGAACAGCGAACTTGTTTTTGAAGAGAGCATTTATGAACAGAAATAGTGTTTGAGAAGAGAGCAATAATGAAAAGTGAACGTGTTTGGACAACCAGCAATAACGAAAAGTGAATTTGTTTAGGAAGAGTGCATTAATGAACAGCGAACGTGTTTGTGAGGATAGCATTTATGAACAGCGAACGTGTCTGCAATTTATGAATAGCGCATGTGTTTGTGAAAATAGCATTAATGAACATCCAACGTGCTTTTGGAGAGAGCATTTCTGAACAGCGAACATGGTTGCGAAGAGAGCATTTATGAGCAGCGAACGTGAGGAATTATGTTTACTTTGCGGAGGTCTTCTCCAGTATTGTTTTTCTACTGCAATGCGAACTTGGACAGTGTTGCAAGAGAACAGATCACCAGTGGAAGCATTTTCTTGAATTTACGAAAAAAAATAATTGTTCCTCGTAACTCCAAGCAAATCCTTGTTCGCAGGATGATATATTTTTCCTCAAAAGTTACGCTGTGGGGCTGCCTAATGCATATTTACTATTGGTTACACTTTTACTGACCTGCATTGCCAAACGCTTGAGTGCAGCCTTTTCCAGTACTCCTTTGATGTCGTCAACGGCTAAACCGACCTGATCATTTACACAACAGTCCATTAGCTGTAACATTCACTAACAGCAAGACTCGCCAGCTAAGCTAAATGTGAGATTAAACTGCCGTACTTGAAGCAAGACAGACCGGCTATACTAACAGTAAGACTGGCCAACTATTTCAACAGTAATAATGACAAACTACATTAACAGTAATACTGACAAACTACATTAACAGTAATACTGACAAACTACATTAACAGTAATACTGACAAACTACATTAAATGTAGGACTGACCGGCTACTTTAACAGTAAAACTGACCAGCTACGCTAACAGTAAAACTGATCATCTGACAGTAAAACTGACCAGCTACGCTAACAGTAAAACTGATCATCTGACAGTAAAACTGACCAGCTACGCTAACAGTAAAACTGATCATCTGACAGTAAAACTGACCAGCTACGCTAACAGTAAAACTGACCAGCTACGCTAACAGTAAAACTGATCATCTGACAGTAAAACTGACCAGCTACGCTAACAGTAAAACTGATCATCTGACAGTAAAACTGACCAGCAAGTTCATGAGGAGGATGGACATGATGATGAGGAAGGCGATGAAGATGATGTAGCTGACGGCACTGTAGTGCAAAGGGTTGGTGCTGTCGTTGAAGACGTTATCAAAATCGAACTCTCCGATCATCATCACAGAGGTTTTTATCAGCGACTTGGGTACGGTGGAGAAGGCTACCTGTGGAGGGAAGGTCAACGAGATTTATTGTGGATGGTTACCGTTGGTAAACATTTTCTGAACGTTTTGAAAGACAAAGGTACAGATAGACGAACACACATGCACAAATATCCACAGACACACGCGCTCGCTCTCTATCACTCTTCTCCCGATCCCATCACCTCTGTCTGGCTGGCTGTCTGTCTGTCTGTCTATCTCTCCCTCTCCTCTCATCGCTTCTCTCTGTCTGTCTGTCTGTTTTGTCTGTCTGTCTGTCTGGCTGGCTGTCTGGCTGTCTGTCTGTCTGCCTGTTTGTCTGCCTATCTGTCTGTCTGTCTGGCTGGGTGGCTTGCTGCCTCTCTCTCTGTCTGTCTCTGTCTCTATGTCTCTCTCTCTCTGTCTCTGTCTCTCTCTCTGTCTCTCTCTCTCTCTCTCTCTCTCTCTCTCTCTCTCTCTCTCTCTCTCTCTCTCTGACAGTAATACTAAACCGCACACTAACAGCAAGACAGACCAGCAGAGTCACAAGAAGGATAGTTAGACGGACAAAGTTCGAGTTCTCTCTTACCTGTTCCTGTAACAGCACATAAAAAGCCAGAGCAAAAGCGACGATGAAGAGAAAGAAGACGACGAAGAACCGGGCGAAGGTGTTGAGGACGTCAGCGAACATGACTACATAGATGCCTAGCTGTGGAAACTTCTGGATGAAGAGCACCAGGTTGATCCAGGCTAAGAACACGGAGACCGCTCCAATCGACCACTGCCACTCCTGTTGAATAGAAAACACTGGTGTAATAGACGCTGTTCGAAATTCTTACTCCGAGTACAGCTTTCGTAGGAGAAAAGAACTCCCCAAGGCACGAAAAAATTACTCCCTCCAGGAAATTTTGACTCCCCATTTTTACATTTATTCAAGTTTTGACTAAATGTTTTAACATAGAGGGGGGGAATCGAGACGAGGGTCGTATTGTATGTGTGTGTGTGTGTGTGTGTGTGTGTGTGTGTGTGTGTGTGTGTGTGTGTGTGTGTGTGTGTGTGTGTGTGTCTGTCTGTCTGTGTGTGTGTGTAGAGCGATTCAGACTAAACTACTGGACCGATCTTTATGAAATTTGACATGAGAGTTCCTGGGTATGATATCCCCGGACCTTTTTTTCTTTTTTTCGATAAATACCTTTGATGACGTCATATCCGGCTTTTTGTAAAAGTTGAGGCGGCACTGTCACACCCTCATTTTTCCATTAAATTGATTGAAATTTTGGCAAAGCAATTTTCGACGAAGGCCGGGGTTTGGTATTGCATTTCAGCTTGGTGGCTTAAAAACTAATGAGTGAGTTTGGTCATTAAAAATCGGAAACTTGTAATTAAAATTATTTTTTTATTAAACGATCCAAAAACAATTTCATCTTATTCTTCGTCATTTTCTGATTTCAAAAACATATACATATGTTATATTTGGATTAAAAACAAGCTCTGAAAATTAAAAATATAAAAATTATGATCAAAATTAAATTTCCGAAATCGTTTTAAAAACTATTTCATCTTATTCCTTGTTGGTTCCTGATTCCAAAAACATATAGATATGATATGTTTGGATTAAAAACACGCTCAGAAAGTTAACAAGTCGCGTAAGGCGAAAATACAATATTTAGTCAAGTAGCTGCCATTTTTCAGCAAGACCGTATACTCGTAGCATCGTCAGTCCACCGCTCATGGCAAAGGCAGTGAAATTGACAAGAAGAGCGGGGTAGTAGTTGCGCTAAGAAGGATAGCACGCTTTTCTGTACCTCTCTTTGTTTTAACTTTCTGAGCGTGTTTTTAATCCAAACATATCATATCTATATGTTTTTGGAATCAGGAACCGACAAGGAATAAGATGAACGTGTTTTTAAATTGATTTGGACAATTTAATTTTGATAATAATTTTTATATATTTAATTTTCAGAGCTTGTTTTTAATCCGAATATAACATATTTATATGTTTTTGGAATCAGCAAATGATGGAGAATAAGATAAACGTAAATTTGGATCGTTTTATAAATTTTTTTTTTTTTTTTACAATTTTCAGATTTTTAATTAATTTTTAAGCCACCAAGCTGAAATGCAATACCGAACCCCGGGCTTCGTCGAAGATTACTTGACCAAAATTTCAACCAATTTGGTTGAAAAATGAGGGCGTGACAGTGCCGCCTCAACTTTCACGAAAAGCCGGATATGACGTCATCAAAGACATTTATCAAAAAAATGAAAAAAACGTATGGGGATATCAATCCCAGGAACTCTCATGTCAAATTTCATAAAGATCGGTCCAGTAGTTTGGTCTGAATTGCTCTACACGCACACACACACACACACACATACACACACACACACGCACGCACATACACCACGACCCTCGTTTCGATTCCCCCTCGATGTTAAAATATTTAGTCAAAACTTGACTAAATATAAAAAGAAGAGAGGTACAGTAAAGCGTGCTATGCAGCACAGCGCAACCGCTACTGCGCTGAACAGGCTCGTTACTTTCACTACCTTTTGCACTAGCGGCGGACTACGTTCAGTTTCATTCTGTGAGTTCCACAGCTTGACTAAATGTAGTAATTTCGCCTTACGCGACTTGTTTTTACTTCCAGTAAAAATCTCGTACGCGAAAATGGGATGCGGGCGAAGGGATAATGCCAATATTGTGATCTTGCGCAAACGAATGTGGCGCTACCCTCCATCCACCCCTTCCACCACCAAGACTAACAGGGGACAAGGGAGTAAGAATTTCGTACACCTGGCATGGATAGTTAAATTGCTCGTGTTAGGGTGAAGTAATTTATTCGTTATTTATTCGTCAGGGGAGTAACATTTGTGTACGAAATGTTCACTCGGACCTCACCTGTCCTGGGGAGTAATTTTCTCGTGTAATGGGGGAGTGCTTTTTTCGTAAAGGGAGTAACATTTTCGTTCGAAATTTTTACTCCGGAGTAAAAATCTCGTGGGAGTAATGTTCTCGTGTTACACCGGGAAGAGTGACCCTTTCTTGCACAACCTTTATTTCTTTTCTTATGCCATGTAACGTGCGTCTGTTTTAAGTGTTTGTATAAGGGACAGGTTGTAAGATTAGGCTTTACCTAAAACCTCTATGCTTTTGTAATAAAAAACGCTGGCGCTGGACCCGAGTACTCTTCAGACTGGCTCGCTCCCCCAGTATGAAAGTTTTTGTCTTGTGCACGTGGATTTAAAAAAAAAATTATTTATTTATTTTACACAATTAAACAAATTATTAGAGTAAAATAAAACATTAAAACGTTCATAATAAACAATAGTAAACAAGAATTACAAAAAAAATGTGACCGCCCATGCCGGGAATCGAACCCGGATCACTTGGATTAAAAAAATATATATATTTATTTATTTTACACAATTAAAAAAACTATTAGAGTAAAATAAAACATTAAAACGTTCATAATAAACAATAGTAAACAAGAATTTAAAAAAAAATAGACCGCCCATGCCGGGAATCGAACCCGGATCACTTTGGCCATAGACTCTCTCGTGCTCTCTGTCTCTCTTTCACCGAGACCAAAACCCTGCATTGTAGTTTCTTTGCCGAGACCATATCCCCACCCGTTGTCTGGCTTGCAAATCATGCTTTTCTCGTCACTGCGTGACGTGTTCGGCTCAGGCCGCCCAAGTCTCCCCTTTAGTTCAGTGACTGGCTGTTCGCAAAACGAACAGCCTCCCACCGCAAAAACTCCCCCCGTTAAGAGTCGTTTTGGTGGAATATTTCGCATTTAGGTCCCAGGTAACATTATGAAGTTTTAATACGATCAATCGGACCTATTATCAAGTTAGTGTATCAACTTTTGAACGAACTGCGCCCAGTAGTTTCCCAGCAATAAGCTGTTAAGTCGAGACAGACAGACACACACACACAATTAAAGTCTGCAGGACCCTAGTACTGCGTACTCGGGGATGAAGTCTTATATATCGCGCGCGTATCTCCAGACTCGGACCCAAGGCGCAGGGATCTATTTATGCCGTGTGAGATGGAATGTTTTACACAACACATCGCGCATTCACATCGACCAGCAGATCGCAGCCATTTCGGCGCATATCCTACTTTTCACGGCCTATTATTCCAAGTCACACGGGTATTTTGGTGGAATTTTTTTTTTATCTATGCCTATACAATTTTGCCAGGAAAGACCCTTTTGTCAATCGTGGGATCTTTAACGTGCACACCCCAATGTAGTGTACACGAAGGGACCTCGGTTTTTCGTCTCATCCGAAAGACTAGCACTTGAACCCACAACCTAGGTTAGGAAAGGGGAGAGAACATTGCTAACGCCCTGACCCAGGGTCGAACTCGTAACCTCTCGCTTCCGAGCGAAAGTGCGTTACCACTCGGCCACCCAAACATTGGAGGGGCCTACCACTAGCGAGGGGTGTGTCGGAAACACGTGGACGGGTTTTGAAATAAAAGGTCACTCTTTCACAACGCACACAAACCCGACGGAGTTAATTTCGGAGTTCGTCTATTCGGATCTGGTCATGCAGGATTTCACATGAGATAACAACATACCCCCCACGTGGATACATACCGACAATCAAGAAACTATGAGATTTTTGTGCGAAGTGGGTTTTTTATGAAACGGAAGGGAAACTATAGTGGCAATCTGTGAAATTAATTCATTCAAAACTCCCACTCAGCACAGAAAGCAGCCAGGCTGTTGAATTTTGGTATTTGTCCAAAGGGAGGGATAGCCTAAACACAAGGAAAAACCTAGGCAGATCTGAGATAATAAATGGAACTGTTTACACGGGGAGAACGGTGCCTTTAATCAAGAGTTTTGCCAGTAGTGTTGCGGGTGATTTGAATGCATTTGATACCAGGTCATAATATAGTGCGTATCCTAAGATGTTGGTAGTACATGAAGTGTTTTGAATTGACAAGAAATAAAATCATAATCAGGGCTGGAAATATGGGACCGGGGGGGGGGGGGGGTGGGCTAGTTTTCGGTAGACCCCTCCCCCCTTTACCCGGCAAATGTACCTTCTTTGTTTTGTTGATTACCTCAAGGAGAGACCCAAAATACTCATTTATGATGCTACATTTCAACAGCCACATCACCCGTGCCTTATTTTGGAAGCCCCTCCCTCTCATACACTGGGTCCAGCCCTGATACATTCACATCCTTGTAAGAGAATTGTATGCTCCTCCCTCTCATACACTTGGTCCAGCCCTAATACATTCACATCCTTGTAAGAGAATTGTATGCTCCTCCCTCTCATACACTGTGTCCAGCCCTAATACATTCACATCCTTGTAAGAGAATTGTATGCTCCTCCCTCTCATACACTGGGTCCAGCCCTAATACATTCACATCCTTGTAAGAGAATTGTATGCTCCTCCCTCTCATACACTGGGTCCAGCCCTAATACATTCACATCCTTGTAAGAGAATTGTATGCTCCTCCCTCTCATACACTGGGTCCAGCCCTAATACATTCACATCCTTGTAAGAGAATTGTATGCTCCTCCCTCTCATACACTGGGTCCAGCCCTAATACATTCACATCCTTGTAAGAGAATTGTATGCTCCTCCACGAATACGATGAGGATGTAAGTCGCTTGTTCATTTCAATGCTCGTTATTTTCTCACGTGCCAGGAGACAGGTGCCGGATAACTCTCACTTACTCCACTACATATGTCGTATGGATTTAGAGAGCTTACTTCCAACTGTTTATCATATTCCCACACATAACAGTTTTGATGGATCTGTGCTTGACATGAAGTTTACACCGAGAAGGATGGTTGGTTGGTTTTTGGGTTTTAATGTTCCTTCAGCAGATGTACCGACAAGGAAGATGATCCGAGCTTACCTGTCTGTAGCCTGTCGTCCTCTGACACTCGTTGAAATCGATGACCAGCAGCAAGGCTGTGACGTAAGTCGTCCACTCAACTAGGTTGATCCAGCCCAGGTAGGCCAGCTTGGCCTGGTAGATCTGGGTCAGCTAAACACCGTACAGAGACAAGCCAACAGTCATGAACAGTACTGTGCTGTATCAATCATACATTCATACGCTTCCATTTGAAAATGCTGTCATCAACGGGTATTGGACACTCTCTTAGATTCCGATAATACATTCATCCGTTTCCATTTGAAAATGCTGTCATCAACGGGTATTGGACAATCTCTCAGATTCCGATTATACATTCATACGCTTCCATTTGAAAATGCTGTCATCAACGGGTATTGGACACCTTCTCAAATTCGAATTGTGCGTTCATACGCTTCCATTTGAAAATACTCAGTTATCAACGGGTACTTGACACCCTCTCAGATTCCGAATATACATTCATACGCTTCCATTTAAAAATGCTGTCATCAACGGGTATTGGATAACCTCTCAGATTCCGATTATATATTCATACGCTTCCATTTGAAAAGTGCTCAGTTATCAACGGGTAGTGGACACCCTCTCAGATTCCGATTATATATTCATACGCTTCCATTTGAAAAGTGCTCAGTTATCAACGGGTATTGGACACCCTCTCAGATTCCGAATATACATTCATACGCTTCCATTTGAAAATGCTGTCATCAACGGGTATTGGATAACCTCTCAGATTCCGATCATACATTCATACGCTTCTATTTGAAAATGCTCTGTCATCAACGGGTACTGGACACCCTCTCAGATTCCGATTATGATTATACATTCATACGCTTCCATTTGAAAATGCTGCCATCAACTGGTAGTGGATACCCTCTCAGATTCCGATCATACATTCATACGCTTCCATTGAAAATGCTCTGTCATCAACGGGTAAGCTTATTTGACACCCTCTCAAATTCCAATAGACGATAATAACTCATTCGGGTGTGTATGTGTTGTGTAAGAGTGAGTACCTTTGCTTTTCTGAGGACAAATAATTGGTACGCGGTTCTTGTTCCCGTGTTTGAGACACGTACACCACTCGCTATAGCGACTGGCCTAAAATGTCACGTGACGTTATTTGTCCTCGAAAACCTGCAAGGGTACTCACTCTTTCACCACACATACAAACCCGACAGAGTAATTTCCGGAATGTGTCTATTGAAACCCTCTCCTTCGAACTGCTTTGGTGGAGCACCAATTCCCGGTGTAATCCGGTCCGGTCCCCCCTCTGAAGTAGTCCCCCGGGGGACCAATTCGTGGCAAAAACTGCTCTATAATGGTCCCCCCTTAGACATACATCCAGCCTCGTTTTTCTTGTTACAATGTTAGTAATGTTACCAGCAATTTTAGAGAAAAGAAAGGAAAGAATCAGAGACTGGTTTCATTTCTTCTTATCAGTATTTATTTATTATTCATTTTATTTCATGTCATTTTTCTTTTGAACGGCATTATAAATCAGATCTATTTTATTTTCTGCAAAATATAGTCAAACAAAGAGATTGCCGTCTGTGCACTACATAATACCGGACGAAGATATAGATTGAAAATGGCTTGAATGCCTAAGAACAACGAGGCTGGATGTCTAAGGGGGGGACCATTATAGAGCAGTTTTTGCCACGAATTGGTCCCCCGGGGGACTACTTCAGAGGGGGGACCGGACCGGATCCTACACCGGTTTTGACCTAAAGTTACAAGTCATCAATGTTATTGTATTTCAGTTTGTCAACGGACACATTCCTGCACACCACCACGAATGCCGCAAGGCAAGTGGTGTTTCCGTAAACAACGCCATTCATTTACATGTAAAGCTAAAGTCCGAAGTAATGTGTTTTGATTCATGATTGTCTCACTCTCCCAGCTCTCGTTCTCATGTGATTTTTCACAAAAAAGAAGGACTTCATAACAGAACATTGTGAAGGTTACACAGTGTTTTGACTGGAAAGTGGAATTGACTTGCCTCTTTGAGAAGGTTGAAGGCAGCTAGGGCGATGATGATGTAAGTACCGATCTTGGAGAAGACTTTTTGACTCTTCGGAAAGTACAAGTTGTCACAGCTGTTGTCCTCAATGGCTAAACGGTCTGACGCATTGCTGAGATAAAACAAAAACATGCACATGTCAACCCGCGTAACACACGGAAAAGCAAAGAAACGAGAGAGAAAAATGTTCCAAAATGCTCGGATACAAATAAACAAAACCACCCTATAAAAAAACAAGAGGCGAAGCCATCAAGGCTCACGTAAGAAATCGACAAACAGTAACACAAACTCAATCACTCCGTCACACATACACACACACACACACACACACACACACACACACACACACACACACACACATACACACACACACACACACACACACACACACAGAAAGAGCATAGGTGAAACTGTGCAAGAAAGCGAGACACTAGATCTAGATCTGTCTGTCTGCATGTAGCCTACTTACAGGACACGACTGCCAACTAGTCTCGGCGCGCTCAAAATAATAATGACCGAGACTTTCAGTACTTCCTTCGCGTGACGTCTAACCCTCTTACGTCATAATGTGACGTCAATGTAATGTGACGTCTTCAAATGTTAGAGTTTCTACCACAGACATACACACACACGCACGCACAAACACACACACACACACGCACAAACGCACAGACAGACAAAGTTATGATCGCATAGGCTACACTTACGTGAGCCAACAACGTTAGTACCACAGGTGCCCGATAGCTCAGTTGATAGAGCACTGGACTTGTGATCAGGATCACAGGTTCGAATCCGTGCCAGGACGGACACGGGTCAACTTTATGTGCAGACTCAGACATATGCTATCCATGTTCCGCCCCCGTGCCACCACGTACGTAACAGACCTGGGTCATTCTGCCATAAGTGAAGGTTTTTGATTACACCTAAACACGCACACACCTGGTTAGCGCTACTCTGCTGCTGCTAGCTTTCCACCTGGATGAAGCGACCCGATTTCACATCGATGAAAAAAAGTAATTAAAATGAAAATGAGGTGAAACAAAAGTATTTTTACTTACAAGGCTTGAGGGGGGTCAGTCTGCACGATGTATCCAGTGAGGAAGGTGAGGAAGATGCAGTAGATGAACATGGACAGGTAGTAGAAGAAGCGTCCAAAGGTGTTCCACTTGTGATGGAGCAGTGACGTCACCAGCGGATGATCCAAGAGGTCCTCTCTCTCTGAGCTCACCTGGTAGAAAATGAAAATAAAGTTGTCTGACCTTTTCTATCTGTTAACTGTTTGACTTGTGTCTCTCAATCTCTGTCTCACAGACAGCTTGGTGCACAACTTTGTCCCTCTTTGGCCTTCAACAACTAGTTGAAACGTCAACAAGAATAACTGCATCAACAGCGACATTAATTGACCATATATACACGGATAACAAAACAATGGTTTCGAATGTTAATGTGGTTAATTCTGGCATTAGTGATCATTACGTGACTTGCTGCTCATGGAACTATATAATCCCAAAATGTCATAAAAAAGGACACACAACCATCGAATATCGGAGCTTTAAAAAATTTCACGAGTCTAAGTTTTTCATGGACTTATCTTCAGCTCCGTTCCATGATGTGTTTAATTGTACTGAGGCTGAGGAGGCGCTTAATTGTTTCTCACGTATACTCTACCCGATTGTTGACAAACATGCCCCTCTGAGGCAACACCGAGTAAAATCCCCTACATTACCACCATGGCTTACTCCTGAGATTGTAGAAGCTATGGCACTACGTGATTTTTTTAAGGAAAATCAAAGGAAATCAGAATTTAAAGCACAACGCAATAGAGTTACCGAGTTAGTACGCCAGGCTAAAAGTAATCATTTTCATAAATTGGTTGAAGACAAAAAAGATGTTGCCACGCTTTGGCAAGCCATAAATGAAGTGTTAGGTAAATCCCAGAGAAGAAATAGCAGATTAAATAGCGCCATTTCTCCTGACAAATTCAATGAGCACTTTCTGTGTTTGGCTGATCGATTGAAACAATCTAAAAATGTAAATGAAGAAGTCGAGGGTGGGGACACCCTGTTGTTTAGACTAAAAGAATTTTGTAGTCATAAATTGAAATCACAAGATTCATTCTCTATCCCAACTATTGCCGTACATGAAGTTGGAAAATTTATAGAAAACCTTCAGAATAATAAATCCATGGGGCCTGACAAAATCCCCCCGTCGTTGCTTAAATTAGCCCTACCGTACATAGTGGAATCCCTAACATATGTGTATAATCTTTGCATTGAACAAAATATTTTTCCTGATGCATTTAAAACGGCAAAGGTCGTTCCACTTCCTAAAAATAAAGATGTGTCTGACCCTAATAACTTCAGGCCAATTTCATTGCTTCCTATTTTATCAAAGCCTTTAGAGAAGCACATCCAGAAGAATCTTCTGAACTACATGGAAAGGTACAAATTATTTCACAACTTTCAATCTGGGTTTCGTCCGAAACATTCCTGTAGTACAGCTCTTTCATCACTATGTGATAACTGGCTATCGGCAATTAATCGTTCGGACATATCAGGGGCTGTATTTCTTGATTTTAAGAAAGCTTTTGATCTTGTAGATCACACATTACTTTTACATAAACTCGCATTGTACGTGAACAATCCCGCAACGTGTTCATTCTTTAAATCATATCTTGTCAACAGAACACAGTATGTTTCTATAAACGGTAAAACATCTCCCAAAGGATGTTTAAAGAGTGGAGTCCCCCAGGGGTCAGTTTTAGGGCCTATCTTGTTTTGTGTATTCATTAATGACCTCCCCCTTCATATATCTAATTCCAAAGTTAAAACGGAATTTTTTGCAGATGATTCGACGCTTCACACAAGCTGTAGGACTGTTCAAGAAATTGAAATTTCCTTACAGTCTAGTCTGAATGAAGTCAACAGTTGGTGTAACCAGAATTGTATGATAGTGCACCCAGGAAAGACAAAAAGCATGATTATTACAACAAGACAAAAACACCAGTCACGACCTCTTAAGTTAAATCTTTCTCTGGAATCACAACCTGTTCAGCAGGTAACGGAACATCGTGTTTTGGGTGTGATAGTCGATCAAGAATTAAAATGGCAATCTCATGTACATTATATTTGTCAAAAAGTATCCAAGAATTTGTTTCTGCTATCAAAGTTAAAGCAATATGTCGATATCGCAACACTAAAACTATTTTATCATGCCCACATCTTATCCCATATTAATTACGCATCAACTCTTTGGGATGGCGTCTCTGATATTCACATGAAAAAATTAAACTCTCTACATCGTCGGGCAGCTAAAATCATGTTAAATGGTCCACAATTATCAGCTGATTTGAAGTTAAAGAATCTAAACTACCTGCCGCTAGTTAAACAGTTACAGTTTAATAAGACTGTAATGATGTATAAAGTATATCATGGAGAAGTGCCCATCTATATTCAGGACCTATTTCACAGAGTCACCGAAAGGTACGGGTCTATCAATTTTCTACCACCAATACCCAGGATTGATTTGTTCAAAACTAGTCAAGCCTTCTCTGGCGCTATGGTGTGGAACTCCATTCCGTCTGTAATAAGATCATTAACCTCACTAAAGAGT